>NC_055988.1:66321109-66621955 GCF_018446385.1 Zingiber officinale | reverse complement strand
GTAGGGATCAAGTCCGAAGACTCTCCCAAAAACATGAATCTTTCAGGTTGTTTAACAACCCTTCCACTACGACGAGGCACTACTTGTAATTGTGCTTCATTTGTGACACGTGTTGCAGTTACTTATGGTATCTCATCTTGTACCATTGGTACTAAAGTAGAAGTGTCCTCTCTTATTTCCTCAAGAATAATTTTACTCATGAGTTTGTGGTTTATTACATAGTCCTCTTCTAAAAATTGGGCATTGGTGCTAACAATGACCTTCTGATCTTTAGGACTATAAAATAAATCACCTTTCGTTCATCTAGAATATTCCACGAACAAGTGAACTTATGTACTTGATTCCAACTTATCAGCGTCTCCCTTCAACACATGTCCTGGACTACCCCAAATTCGAATGTGTTTCAAACTAGGCTTACGCCCATTCCACAAGTCTATGGGAGTAAAGGGTACTGACTTAGAAGGTACTATGTTCAGAATGTACGCCACCATTTCTAGAGCATATCCCCAAAACGAATTTGGTAATTTTGAATAGCTCATCATTGATCTAACCATTTCCATAAGAGTTCTATTCCTTCATTCCACCACACCATTCTGTTGGGGTGTACCAGGTGCAAATAATTGGGATTGAATCCCGATCGTTGATAAGTAACTCCTAAACTCTCCTAAGAGGTACTCTCCACCACGATCAGACCATAGTGTCTTGATACTTTTACCAAGACGTTTCTCCACATCAGCCTTGTACTCTTTGAACTTATCAAAGCACTCAGACTTGTGGTGTATCAAGTAAATGTACCCATATATCGAATAGTCGTCAATAAAAGAGACAAAATATTCGAAACCACCTCTTGTCTGGATAGTTATTGTTAGTATTAGCCCTAGTACCAATTATGAGATGATTGTAAAGGGCTCATGTTGTATCATATATCACTATTAATAAAAAAGACAAAGGTTATGATTATTATATTTATTACAGTTCAGTGCCGATTGAATAAATATAATAATGTCCTTGGGTAGTAGGTTCTTATCTACAATATCAATTGGTTGAATTGATAATGAGATATTGTAGAGAACACTACTTTTAACTATTCCTAGTCGAATATTAATATATAAGGACAATATTAATGCGTTGAGACTAGCATGTAGGTCAACGGATGACTTGATTTCACAAGTCATGGATATGAGATATCAGGTTGACACATGGGTATATATTAGAGAATATATACTGAATGACCCACCATGAGAATGTTTCATGGATCGTCATATGAGTGTCATAAACATTCTCATGTCACAATTGGTATAAATAGTCCTTAGACCTGAAGTCACTACAGTTCCCTACATAAGGAGTTTTATACTTTGGTATCGTCAAACGTCACCCGTAACAGGGTGGACTATAAAGTCAATCACTAGGTGTGCAATGAATTATGTGGAGGGATGTGAGTGATGTAGATGAGATCTTTCCCTTCCATATGACGGAAGCAATATCTGTGGGCCCCTTGATTAGGACACAAGAAAGCATGTCCATGCATAAATGAGTCAATATGAGATATTGAGCTTATTTGATAAGTGTGTCTACTTGGAGATCAAGAAACACAAAGATTGATAAGAGGATGACACGGTCTATGCCTCATTAATCAATCTAGATATCAAGGATAGAGGAACCAAGTCATACAACATGATAGCCACGGAAAGATTAGGTCAGATCATGACTTTCTCATCACTTGGGTAGCAATGATGCCTTGCTAGATGTCACTCATTGTTTATGTATCGCAAATGTTGATTTGGATACATTGCCAACGTTACGAGAGCCTACAGGGTCACACACAAAGAACAAGTTGATATGGAGATAAGTTCATGTGATGAATCATTGGATTAAGTGTAATCCAAATTTGACTCATTGAGTTAGACTCAAAGGGATCCAATTATTGGATTGAGTTCAATTGCATGGGAATCAATGGGTTAGACTCATTGGGTGAACTTGAGTTCACAATGGAAGTTGAATAGTCAAAATTGAACCATTGGATTGAATGGTTGATTTTGAGCCATTAGATTAGAAGATGAAAGGGTGCAGACTCTTAATATTCCATGGGATGGTTATAAATATCATTTGGATGATATTTATCTTAAGATTTTTCATCACTTGAGAAGGTGAAAGGTCTCTTTACTTCTTTTTCTTCCTCCTTTCCTTGCTTGGCCGAACACACCCCTTGAAGGTTGCTAGCACAACCATGTGTGTTCTTCTCCATCTTGTTGAGTTTGTGAGACAAACGAAGGCAAGGCTTGTTCATGTGGATACCGTAGAGGCGCGAACGCTTGATCATGCTGTGATCCGAGCTGTCAGCAGATCGTGAGCATGCTTCAAAGGTATAACTCTATCATGTCTTTAGATCTAACTTAGTATAAGATTATGTTTCCCTTCGCATGGATCTTCTGGAGAAAATAGGTTTTTCTGCTACGTGTTTGCATGTTTAGTAACCTATTCCCTTACAATGGTATCAGAGCCACTTGCAAAGGGGTATGCTAAGTTAGAATTTTTTATATATGATATAGAAATTGCCTGATAGGGTTTATTGTGATTTGCAAAAAAAATTTATGAGTCTCGGCCAAACAAGGTTTCCACCATGAGAGTGAATCTCGGCCAGACCATGAGTCTTGGCTAGATTTTGTGTCTTGGCCAAATCCTAAGCCTTGACCGAAATGGGTGTTTTGTTGGGAACAAAGCATAGTTGGTGTGTGACCATCAAGGTCTCGGCCAGGGGTGTTTTGTTGGGAACAAAACATAGTTGGTGAGAGACCAACAAGGTCTCGGCTAGAAGTGCTTTGTTTAGAACAAAACATAGTTGGTATTGAGGGTAGTAGGGTCTCGGGTATAGCAGCAACTCATAAATGAGTATGCAAAATAAATTTTACTTCGGGGGTGCCGCCCCCTGAAACCCCCTCAAGAGGCGTTACCCCCTTGACCCCTGCCCGCTAACCGGCTAGCGGGACCGCCGTGGCATTGCGGCTCATAATTTATTTGCTGAAATCATAGTAAATTTATGTCATAATAATATTGTCAATATGTATGACATGGTACATGGTTATGACCCTTTAACCCCCAATGTAATTGGATGTGTGTAATGTTGTAATTCATAATACGGCCTGCGTGTCATGCCTTCATCCCTTTTATTCTTGTTGTAATTAGATTACCCTCGAATGTAACTCAAGTTTCTTTAGATTTTGTAATGTACAAAATTAGAAAGAGTTAGTCTTCTGGAAGATGGGTGAAAAGGAAGGAAGGACAACAATACACGACAACCAAGGAAGTGCTTGGAGAAGCGGCTTAGACCTAGGTTGACTTATCGCTATTCTCATTGGCTTGAGAAGATCGTTGTTTATGGGGGCCATAACCATGTCACGTTTAAACTTGTGTATATGTTGATATATTCCATGATATGCCATGATGTATGTGATGCATGTGTAGCTATCGTAATTAGGTCATTTACATATGCCTACCAAAGTTTGGTACTCACTACTACCTCGATCATCTGTAGTGAGGTTTTCCAAAGCAAAGTGGCTCGTTTTATCTTGGTAGAGTGCAATAGGACAATTGTGATGTCCGACTACCGACCTTTGAGTATGACTTAATTAAGTTACCTCAATTGGATTGAGAACTTAAAGGCATATCCCATAAGATGTAAATCATATTATACTAGTCTTGGGTGATTAGCCAAAGCTAACTCAAGATGAATTATAATATGGATTTCATAAGATGGGAAAACGAGCAAACAGTATTGTTCATCTAAGGATACAAGAGTTACATAGGATGTAATTGGTGAACGTTGTCTACCTAAATTATACAAATCTTGGGCGATTAACCAAAGCTAACTCAAGATAAGGTATAATATGGATTTTGTCCGATTGGTACACGTTGCCTACCTATTTATACAAGTCTTGGGCAATTACCCAAAGTTAACTCAAGATGAGGTATAATGTGAATCTTGTCCCACTAGAATGTCTTTGCTTATGGGTATAGAACTAGTAGTGACTTGCTTCTATCAAGCTTTAGAATTTAGTGGGAGAATCATTTAATTAAATGCCTCATTAAATGATAGATATATGATACTAAGACCTGCATTTCACTATTGTAGATTACCATGTCGTCAAGTACAACAAATACCCTCTCTTTGCGATCTGTCCTTGATAAGGACAAGCTTAATGGAGTAATTTCCTGGACTGGTATAGAAACTTGAGAATAGTCCTCAAGCAAGAATGAAAACTATATGTCCTAGAGCAGCCTATTCCGGAAGCACCCCCTGCTAATGCCACTAGAGCTGATAGAGATGCTTACAAGAAGCATCAAGATGATGTAGTAGATGTGTCATGCCTCATGCTCGCCACCATGAACTCTGAGCTTCAGAAGCAACATGAGAACATGGATGTTTATGATATGGTTGAACATCTTAAACAACTGTATCAAGGACAAGCAAGGCATGAGAGATTTGAGATCTCTAAAGCACTGTTTCAATGTAGAATGCAAGAAGGAACTCCCGTAGGGCCTTATGTGCTCAAAATGATCGGGTATGTGGAGAATCTGCAAAGGTTAGGATTCCCACTAGGCCAAGAATGGGCTACTGACCTTATTCTGCAGTCGTTGCCTGATAGTTACAGTCAATTTGTCATGAACTACAACATGAATGAAATTGACAAACCACTGCCTGAGATGTTAAGCATGTTGAGAACTGCTGAAATCAACCTTAAGAAGGTAAAGCCTAGTTCCACTCTAATGGTATCTAAGGGCAAAGGCAAGTGGAAGCCTAAAGGTGTAATGACCCACCTTCTGGGTACTAGGCTGTAAGGCCGATCGATACAGTTATGCTAAACTATACTGTGCGGAAAGCTGGACTAATTAAAATTTTACTCTACTAAGGACGGATACAACTGATAAGAAAGGTCTAAAGACCTTCTTTGCTGGTGTACACATGCTAAGGAGGGGAAACTGAACATCCCAACTGAGCTAGGGACTAGAAACTAAACTTCCCGACTACCTACAGATCTGCCGATCGATCCACAGATCGATCGGAGCTGCGGTCGTTCTGTTCCCAACTGGATCGGTCGGCAGACCGATCCAGTGCGGTCGGTAGACCTATCCGTGTGGTCGGATCGGTCGGACCGATCAGTATGTCTGGATCGGTCGGTGGCCGACCGATCCGAGAACCCGAATACCGAGGACGCCATCGTATCGTCTTGGATGGGTCACCGACCGATCCGGAGGATCTGATAGCATCTATCTGTCAGATCGGATCGGTCCGACCGATCCAAGCTTATACTCTCTGATCGATCGGCCACAGATCAATCGATTTCCTGATTTCGAAATCAGAGATGCTGATTTCGACACTTTGTCGTGCCAAAACCACCTGCAACAACTCTAAACCAAGACAAATCACACTAATATAAACTACTAACATTCTAAACCTGGCATACTACATAGTGCATGGTTTACTATTTCATAACACTTAACAATCAAAAACTGAATAATGAAAACTAAAAACGCAAAGTGTTAATATTGAAGTAAAACTGTTTAGATCCCAAAGATCTTTATTCCAACTCCTGCCCACACACATCTTGATAGCATTGCCCTCCAGCCTCCGCTACTGATCCACTTTTCCTTTACCTTTATCTGCAGTATAAGAAAAGTAGTATCTATATGCTAAAAAGCTTAGTAAGAAACCATCTACCTCACAAAAACATGCAACGATGCAAATATGATTTTAAATCATGCTGTTTTAAAACATATGCTAGATATACTGAATAAACTAGCATGGCATGGCATATAAGCATACAATCATGGCATATCTAAACCTGAACATAAAAACATGTATAACAACTGCACATAAAGTTATCATGCATATTCACAGGGAAAAACTAAACTGGAGCATGATACTGAACTGAAACTGAACTGCGCTAAAACTGATCTTAAACTATAATCACTGGATTAGATTAAGAGTTTGAAAGCTAATATCATAATAAGTGAAAATAGTAATCATGCTGTTTGGGCCCGGCTGTGCGCGCATCCCTAACTAGACCCGGGTTTGCAAATCCCGAATTTAGTAGGGTTAACTAGGTTATCTAAACCTAGGGACGACTGTGGGAGTCCAACCCAATGGATATCTGATCCAGTACAGTGCCACTGAAAATAAAATACTAAATATAGCTAACTGTTTTAACTTGTTGTTTCTAGGTTATCTGAACCTAGAGCTAGGTTATCTGAACCTAGAGGCGACTGTGGGAGCCCACCCATTGGACCGTAGTCCCATAAACTGAACTAACTAATGAGCTGTTTTAAATGCTCCTAATGCATTTAACTGAGCTATTAAACATAACTGAGGTGGTATTTAGCTACACTAACATTTTACCGAACACTTGGTGTGCTCCAACTCTCTCCTCTAATAGGGAGATCACCTCTAGGCACCCTACAACGTCTGGAATCTCCAACTAAAGGAGACAAACGTGTCCGGCCCGTCTAGAGGTGCTCAACTAGATCCCTAATCCTCGAGGAGGGTTCAAACACACCTTATGTGCCGAAAAAAAACCTGCATATAGCTAAAACTAATGCGTAGAAAACCAAACGGAGCTATTATACTGCAGGTGAGGGGTTTCTTACCTCGTTTGCAAATTTTCTTACGGTTCCTTTCGCTAGAAATTCTGGTGGAGACGATTTCTCGACGATTCGCTCGCGTCCACGTGCTCTACTCGCGGAGGGAACTTCCTTGTGCTCTAGACGTTGCCGGATGGTGACCTTGGGACCCTAGGAGAAGAACCCTAGGTCCTCCCTTGGTGTGGCGCCGAAAGAAGGAGAGGGAGAAGAGAGGGGCGGCGTGAGGCTTCGGTGGAGAAGGATTTTGCCAAACCAAGAATTAAACCAACCCCAACTTAAATTTCTAATTTATATCAAGTGGTTCAATTGAACCCCAACTCTAACATAAATTTATTTGATTCTCCTTTCTTCAGCACGGCCCTGCTGGGTTCACCGGTTACTAAAGCTAACTAAGGGTTTAGCGGACCCGAGGGGTTCCGGGTTCGATTCCCGCTTAAGCCTTTTTATTCGTCTAATTATTTTTGCTACTTCCGCTACTCGGAAAATTCTGGAAAAATATCTAAAAATTCCAGAAAAATCATAGAATAATTCTAATGCAAGTTTGAGAATTTTTGGGCGTTACAATCCCCCATACCATATAAAAAGTTCGTCCCCGAACTTAAAACAATTCTGGGTACTTCTGTCTCATGCTGGCCTCTGTCTGCTGTGTGATTTTGCCAGCTGACTTTGACTAATGGTACTTCCTTGTTCCGTAATTTCTTTACTGCTCGGTCTATTATCTGAATAGGTCGACTGTCATAGCTGAGATCATCACGGACCTGTACCAACTCGGGCTCAATCACCTGGGTGGCATCTGGAATATGCTTCTTCAGCATGGAGACATGAAATACGTTATGGACAGCTGACATCTCCTGAGGTAGCTCTAGCTCATATGCTACCTTGCCCACTCTCTTCGTGATAAGGTATGGTCCCACATATCTGGGAGCTAGCTTGCCCTTTTTCCCAAAACGCATGACTCCCTTCATGGGAGCTACTCTGAGGAAAACTGTATCCCCAACTGAAAACTCTAGGGGTCTGCGTCGTGTATCGGCATAGCTCTTCTGACGGCTCTGTGCTGTCTCTATCCTCTGGCGAATCTGCTGTATGGCTGCTGTGGTATCTGCTACTAGATCTGTCTGAAGCTCTAGTTCCTTCTATTCACCACTCTCATACCGGCAGATTGGTGATCTGCACCTCCGCCCATAGAGTGCCTCATAAGGTGCCATGCCGATAGTGGCCTGATAACTGTTGTTGTATGCAAATTCTGCTAGACTCAGATATTTGCACCAACTTCCCTTGAAATCTAGGGCACAAGCCCGGAGCATATCCTCGAGTACCTGATTTACTCGCTCCGTCTGACCATCTGTCTGAGGATGAAAGGCTGTGCTGAATTTTAACTGGGTGCCCATAGCTGACTATACACACTTGCAGAAGTGTGATGTGAATCTGCTGTCTCTGTCTGAAATGATGGTTCATGGGACTCCATGCAGTCTAACGATCTCCTGGAGATACAACTGAGCGAGCTTCTCCATGGAGTAGGATATCCTGATAGCTAAGAAGTGGGTTGATTTAGTCAACCTGTCGACTATTACCCAGATGGCGTCAAAACCATTCGTGGTTCTGGGCAGTTCCACTATGAAATCCATAGAGATATCCTCCCACTTCCATTCTGGAATCTGTATAGGCTGCAGAACTCCTCCTGGTCGCTGATGTTCTGCCTTGACCCTCTGACAGGTGAGGCAGATGCTAACATATCTGGCGATGTCTCGCTTCATCCCGGGCCACCAAAAGCGTTTCTTCAGGTCTTGATACATTTTGGTGGAACCTGGATGCATTGCATAGGGAGTCCTGTGAGCCTCATCTAAAATCTGTCTCCGTAGCTCCTCCTGATCTGGAACACAGAGTCTGTCACCAAAATACAACACCCCGCTATCGGACACTCTGAATTCTCTACTTTCGATTCTCGCTAGCCCTTGCTTGATTTTCGAATTCCGTGGTCCCGCTCCGAATATCACCAAGCAAGGTAGACTCTAAGGTCATAGTAGAGAGCTGTCCAACGATGAGTTCAAGATCGAAATCTACGATCTCCTTCTGTAGGGGCGGTGACATGGCTGTAAGAGATAATAAGGTAGCACTGGATTTTCTGCTAAGTGCGTCGGCTACCTTATTGGCTTTCCCTGGATGGTAGAGGATGTCTACATCATAGTCCTTGACCAGCTCAAGTCATCTGCGCTGTCGCATATTCAGATCCTTCTGAGTGAAGAAGTACTTCAGACTCTGATGATCTATATACACTCTGCACTGAGCTCCATATAAGTAATGTCTCCAAATTTTGAGAGCGAACACTACTGCTGCGAGCTCAAGGTCATGAGTAGGGTAATTCTTCTCATAATACTTGAGTTGTCTGGAGGCATAGGCGATCACCTTGCCATTTTGCATCAGTACTGCTCCTAGTCCCAACTTAGAGGCATCACTATAGATGTCAAAGCTGCTGGTGTCGTCTGGTAGAGCCAAAATGGGAGCACTGGTCAATCTCCTTTTTAGCTCGCTGAAGCTGTTCTCACAGTCCTCTTTCTAGTAAGTGGGGAGGCTACCCTGGAGAAGTCCTCTACAAACTTTCTGTAATATCCTGCTAATCCCAGAAAGCTCCTGATTTCGCTGGCGTTCTTAGGTCTCTTCCAGTTACTTACTGCTTCTATCTTGCTGGGATCTACACTAATACCATCCTTTGAGATGATGTGACCCAGGAAGGACACTTGATCTAGCCAAAATTCACATTTCGTGAACTTGGCGTATAGCTGGTTCTGCTGAAGGGTCTGCAATACTAGTTTCAGGTGCTCTGAGTGTTCTTCCTGAGTTCCTGAGTAGATAAGAATGTCATCGATAAACACAATAACAAACTTATCTAAATACTCCCTGAATACTCTGTTCATGAGATCCATGAATGTAGCTGGAGCATTGATCACACCAAAGGGCATGACCACGAACTCGTAGTGTCCGTATCTGGTTACATCTTGTCTTGGGTATATCCCTTCTTTACCCTTCACCGATGATAACCTGATCCGAGATCTATCTTAGAAACACCTCCCTTCACCTGGTCGAACAGGTCATCGATTCCGGGAAGGATACCTGTTCTTGATTGTGACTTGGTTCAATGATCCGTAGTCTATGCACAATCGCATGCTTCCATCCTTCTTCTTCACGAACAATACGGTGCTCCCCATGGTGAGTGACTCGGTATGAAACCCTTGTCAAGTAGCTCCTGTAGTTGCTCCTGATCCTTCATTCTGCTGGAGCCATGCGATAAGGCGCTTTGGAGATAGGATTTGTACCGGAATGAGCTCTATCTCAAAGTCAATCTCCCTGTCCGGTGCTAAGCCTGGTAACTCTTCGGGGAAGACTGCTGGGTAGTCACATACGACTCGAACCTCTGCTAGCTGTTGGTTCTTGTCTGGTGGCGTTGACTACGTGTGCTAGAAATCCTGTACATCCTAAATCCAGTAGCTTCCGTGCTTTCATAGCTGAGAGGAACTTCTTGGCCTTTCTCTCTGGTTCTCAAACTATGCTTCTGCCTCGGGTTGGAAGATGACTTTACGACTCTATGGTAGCACCGTATTTGATCGAAAGTCCATTCCAAAGATAAGGTCATAGTCAGTCATTTCTAGCACTATCGGATCACAAAAGAGCTCTCTATAAGGGCTGGCACTACTATGAGCCAGTGCGTGGATGCCATGATCTCTCCGAAGGTAGTGCCGTCAAAACTGACCACCGAGTACCTCGAGGGTATTTCTAATTTTCAGAGAACACCCGGCTATATATGAATGGGTTGCCCCGATTATCAAAGAGGAGCACTATATCGAAAAATGCTAATCGACCTGTGACGACCGCCGAGGCATTGGCTCGCCCTCTCCGGTGAGTGAGTAGATCCTCGCATTCGCCATAGCTGGAGGGGCTTCTATGCCCTGGCTGATAAGTGGACCTTCTAGAGCGGCCTGTATCTGATATAACCGAGTTGGTGGCTGCATACTGAATCTCTGTGGCTGAGGAAGACCGGTCTGGCACTGCTTAGCCATGTGCCCCTCCTGTCTACATTCAAAACATCCTCGTGTGCCCTTGCGACAAACCCATGGGTGGAATTTCCCACAAGTGGCACACTTTGGATAACCGGGTCGCTTCTGGATGGTCCTCCTTTGAGTCACTCCACGATTTGCGCTTCTTTGTGGAGTTCCCTTTCGCTAGAGTTGTGGCCTTCTTGTTTCGGGTGTGAGAGTTTCCTTGGCCTTTGGACTCGAGGAGACTTGCTCGCTACTTTATGTTGTTCGGTAATGCTCGTGGTCAAGGCACCGCCACCAACTCCTCCTGGTTTGTGGCTATGTATGCCACCCACCACGTTCACTGCTCTGGCCTCGGCATCTTGAGCATCAACCGGATCCGTTCCTTCTCTGTGCCGACTAGCTCTGGCATAGACGAGCCAACCGTTGAATTTCTTCACGGCTTCCTCAATCGAAAGGTTGCCCTGACGAAACTCGGTGAACTCGTCGTAGTGGCGGTTTGTAACCCGTATGTGAAAGAACTCCTCAAGAATTCTTTCTCAAGTCCCCATGACATCCGGTTCACTGGGTGCTTCGTTTCGATTCTTTCCCACCACATGCTGTCAGTAGGAGGCACACTTCACCTTCTCGTGTTCTGGCCAGTCCAGAAGCTCCATCGTGCTCTCCAGTGTTTTGAACCAGGCTTGTGCATCCCATGGTTCATTAGTGCCTGAGAAGTTCTCTGGCTTGACTCGCTGCCACTGGATCAGATAGGCTTCCTTTCTTGGCTCAGCTGCTGGGGCTACTGGTGCTTGTGCTGGTGCTAGTGCTGTAGGCTGAGCTGGTGGAACCACTAAGACTACCGGAGTCGTCAAATTCGGTTCCGGGGTGACTGTGGGGGTACTCTGCTGATTAGCCTTTAAGGTGGCTATTTCCTGTTGCTGTTCAGCTAGCTGCTGCTGTAACTGAGCCACCAATGCTGAGAGGTCTGGAGGAGGCACTGAACTGCCTGCCTCTTGCTGGGGCTCAGTAGCTAGTGCCCTTCTAGCTGGGCGTCCTCGTGTCATTTCTAAAGACATAGAGAACATAACATAACTAAGGTAATCACGGTTATATAACTACTGATATTATGTTAAGAAAAACTATCACATACTAACAAGCAGTAGGCATATAAACATGAACTATAATTAGAAAGCAAGAACAATAAAGAGAGTAGAGGTATTCTTACTTGGAAGCTGTAGGTACAATGCTGATGTGTGTGTAGGAAGTATGGAACTTGGCTCTGATACCACTCTGTAACGACCCACCTTCTGGGTACTAGGCTGTAAGGCCGATCGCTACAGTTATGCTAAACTATACTGTGCGGAAAGCTGGACTAATTAAAATTTTACTCTACTAAGGACGGATACAACTGATAAGAAAGGTCTAAAAACCTTCTTTGCTGGTGTACACATGCTAAGGAGGGGAAACTGAACATCCCAACTGAGCTAGGGACTAGAAACTAAACTTCCCGACTACCTACAGACCTGCCGATCGATCCACAGATCGATCGAGTCGCGATCGTCCCTGGATCGGTCGGCGATCGATCCAGTGTGGCCGGATCGGTCGGCGACCGATCCAGAACCCGAATACCGAGACGCCATCAGATCGGCTCGATCGGTCGGTGACCGAGATCCAGAGGACAAGAGATATCAGATCTGTCGGATCGGTCGGTGACCGATCCGAAGCTTCTATATATCGATCGGTCGGCAGACCGACCAGCGTCGATTTCCGATTTCGAAATCGAGATGCTGATTCGACACTTTGTCGTGCCAAAACCACCGCAACAACTCTAAACCAATGCAAATCACACTAATATAAAACTACTAACATTCTAAACCTGCCATACTACATAGTGCATGGTTTACTATTTCATAACACTTAATAATCAAAACTGAATAATGAAAACTAAAACGTAAAGTGCTAATACTGAAGTAAAACTGTTTAGATCCCAAAGATCTTTATTCCAACTCCTGCCCACACACATCTTGATAGCATTGCCCTCCAGCCTCCGCTACTGATCCACTTTTCCTTTACCTTTATCTGCAGTATAAGAAAAGTAGTATCTATAAGCTAAAAAGCTTAGTAAGAAACCATCTACCTCACAAAAACATGCAACGATGCAAATATGATTTTAAATCATGCTGTTTTAAAACATATGCTGGATATACTGAATAAACTAGCATGACATGGCATATACATAAACTGAACATAAAAACATGTATAACAACTGCACATAAAGTTATCATGCATATTCACAGGGAAAAACTAAACTGGAGCATGATACTGAACTGAATCGCTAAAACTGATCTTAAACTATAATCACTGGATTAGATTAAGAGTTTGAAAGCTAATATCATAATAAGTGAAAATAGTAATCATGCTGTTTGGGCCCGGCAACTGTACTTGCTGTGCGCGCATCCCTAATTAGACCCGGGTTTGCAAGTCCCGAATTTAGTAGGGTTAACTAGGTTATCTAAACCTAGGGACGACTGTGGGAGTCCAACCCAATGGATATCAGATCCAGTACAGTGCCACTGAAAATAAAATACTGAATATAGCTAACTGTTTTAACTTGCTGTTTCTAGGTTATCTGAACCTAGAGCTAGGTTATCTGAACCTAGAGGCGACTGTGGGAGCCCACCCATTGGACCGTAGTCCCATAAACTGAACTAACTAATGAGCTGTTTTAAATGCTCCTAATGCATTTAACTGAGCTATTAAACATAACTGAGGTGGTATTTAGCTACACTAACATTTTACCGAACACTTGGTGTGCTCCAACTCTCTCCTCTAATAGGGAGATCACCTCTAGGCACCCGACAACGTCTGGAATCTCCAACTAAAGGAGACAAATGTGTCCGGCCCGTCTAGAGGTGCTTAACTAGATCCCTAATCCTCAAGGAGGGTTCAAACACACCCTATGTGCCGAAAAAAACCTGCATATAGCTAAAACTAATGTGTAGAAAACCAAACGGAGCTATTATACTGCAGGTGAGGGGTTTCTTACCTCGTTTGCAAATTTTCTTACGGTTCCTTTCACTAGAAATTCTGGTGGAGACGATTTCTCGACGATTCGCTCGCGTCCACGTGCTCTACTCGCGGAGGGAACTTCCTTGTGCTCTAGACGTTGCCGGATGGTGACCTTGGGACCCTAGGAGAAGAACCCTAGGTCCTCCCTTGGTGTGGCACCGAAAGAAGGAGAGGCAGAAGAGAGGGGCGGCGTGAGGCTTCGGTGGAGAAGGATTTTGCCGAACCAAGAATTAAACCAACCCCAACTTAAATTTCTAATTTATATCAAGTGGTTCAATTGAACCCCAACTCTAACATAAATTTATTTGATTCTCCTTTCTTCAGCACGGCCCTGCTGGGTTCACCGGTTACTAAAGCTAACTAAGGGTTTAGCGGACCCGAGGGGTTCCGGGTTCGATTCCCGCTTAAGCCTTTTTATTCGTCTAATTATTTTTGCTACTTCCGCTACTCGGAAAATTCCGGAAAAATATCTAAAAATTCCAGAAAAATCATAGAATAATTCTAATGCAAGTTTGAGAATTTTCGGGCATTACAAAAGATAAGGGTAAGACCCAAGACAAAGGCAAGGGCAAGGCTCTTGCACTGAAACCCAAAGGAGGGGTTACTAAGGAAGGAACCTGCTTCCACTGCGGTGAGATCGGACATTGTAAGTGGAACTGCAAAGGGTACCTAGAGGAAATGAAACGGAAGAGAAGTGAGACTTCTGCCTGAGGTATATATGTTATAAAAGTCAATCTATCTATTTCTTCTTCATGGGTATTAGATACCGGATGTGCATCTCACATTTGTACTAATGTGCAAGCGCTGAGAAATAGTAGATTATTGGCAAAGGGTGAAGTGGACCTGCGAGTAGGCAATGGTGCAAGAGTTGTTGCTGTCGTTGTAGGAACCTATTCCTTATCTTTGCCTACTGGGCTTGTTTTAGAACTGGAAGAGTGTTGTTATGTGCCTGCTTTAACCAAAAACATAATCTCTATTTCTTGTTTAGACAAGAAGGGATTCTCATTTATTATAAAGAACAAATGTTGTTCTATTTATTTAAATGACATGTTTTATTGTAGTGCACCTCTGATAAATGGACTCTATGTTCTAGACTTTGAAAACCCAATCTATAGCATAAATACTAAACAGTTCAAGTCGAATGATCTAAACCAAACATATCTCTGGCATTGTCGCTTAGGTAACATAAATGAGAGTCACATATCCCAACTCCATAAGGATGGACTTTTGGAATTATTTGATTTTGAATCATATGAGGCATGCGAATCTTGTCTTCGAGGCAAGATGACAAAGACTTCATTTAGTGGGCATGGTGAAAGAGCTAATGATCTATTAGGACTCATACATATTGATGTATGTGGTGTAACGCCCGCCCTTCCGGGTAGCACTAAGGCCACCCCGGAGGGACGGACGTCACTGAAACATAGACATCAATTATACTAATGCATATGGATTCATGGCAGCGGAAGACTTATTTAAAATTTTTTTTTCTTTTATCATATGCATTTAGTTTACTTATCATGGCATGTGAATCAAAGCATACTGAACATTATCATCATATCATCATTATTCTAACATGAGTAAAATATCATAAGTGTATGAAATACTAGCTGAAATCATCATCATAAGCATAGGTCCAACATTGTTCACATGCATAACTTAGATAATTCAAAGAAACTTAAATAGATCTATCCACCAGCACTTCCACACACATCTTCATTGCCTTTTCTGCTCTGCTCCCCTTAAACAATCCATTCCTTGCCTTTATCTGCAGTACAAGGAAAACGTGTAGCTATAAGCCAAAGGCTTAGTGAGATCCTTGCCTACCCATAAATCCGAAAAACACATAACATAACATAACATGTAGAAAACATAGCATATCATAACATAGCATGGAGAGTCATAACATAGAACATATCTTATCATGTAAAAACCATAACAACTCATAGCATAACATGAGGAAAAGCAGAACATAATATATCATATCACATAAAGAGAATAACATATCAAAGTCTATCATGTGAGTGTATATCATGATTCATATCACATTCTATAAGCACATATCATGAAGCCTATCATATCATGTAAACATGTATCATAACTCATACCTGTTCATAAGGGTGCATCAACATAATTTCATAAATATGTGCATGTAGATGCAATATGTATTTTGTTTTAAAACATGTATCATGGAATGCACATATGCATCATGCTTCTTTCAAAACATATAGTATACATACTTGAATATCATATCATCATCATGAGAAGGGCCCTGGCTTGTACCACATGTAAACATAAATGCGCGCAATCCCTAGGACAGGGTAGCTAGCCCCGAACCTACTAGGGATCTAGGTCCGTTCATAGTCCGTCGACTTAGGGGCGTACTGAGGAGCCCATCCCTTAACGAGGTCCGTTCATAGTCCATCGACCCCGGGGCGCTTATGGAGCCCACCCTTGGTACAAGCCATACAAAGTAAAATATCATGCATATCATATCTCATCATATCATACATGTCATAATTCTTGTCATATCATTAAGAGAGCTCTTGATCCCAACTTAAGGGAAGCATCTCTTTACCATAGCATGAAGAGTGCTCTTGATCCCAACTTAAGGGAAGCAACTCTTTTCCATAACATGAAGAGTGCTCTTGGTCCCAGCTTAAGGGAAGCAACTCTTTAGGCTTTTCTTCTTACATAAGCCATTCATACATGTATTATGAAACATAACATGTTCTTATCATAACATAAAGCATAACATGTCATTTTCATATCATCAAACATGGCATATCATCTCATGAACTTAGCATACATATCATGAACATGGCATATCATATCATGAGTCTAGCATATCATATCATTAACATGGCATATCATGTCATAAGTCTATCATGTCATATCATAAACATGGCACATCTTATCTTAAGACATAGAAATGCAACATATCATAAAGCATGAAAGCTTACTCCACTTATATATCAAAGACTACATATCATGAAAATGCCTAAGCATGTTTGGTTAGGTTTAAACTCTTTCCTAACCCAATTTATCCATCTTGGCCGAACCATATCAGTAGGTTTCATCCTCATTTCATTCCATATTAAGCATAGAACTTACCCACATAATATGTAAAACTTAATCTAAGCACATACAAGGTAATATACTTCATGAATAAGCATGTTTGATTTCAAAACTCTAACCTTAACCCATTTATCTCAATTTGGACAAAACATATCAGTAGGGTTCTTATATCATTTGGTTCCATATGAAGCATAAAACTTATCCACATAGCATGTAAACTTGATCTAAGCACATACAAGGCAATATACTTCATGAATAAGCATGTTTGAGTTCAAAACTCTAACCTTAACCCATTTATCTCAATTTGGACAAAACATATCAGTAGGGTTCTTATATCATTTGGTTCCATATGAAGCATAAAACTTATCCACATAGAATGTAAACTTGATCTAAGCACATACAAGGCATTATACTTCATGAATAAGCATGTTTGAGTTCAAAACTCTAACTCTAACCCATTTATTTCAATTTGGCCGAAACATATCAGTAGGATTTCATATCATTCTACTCCATAAGAAGCATAAGACTTAAACATGTAACATGCACATTTAATCTAAGTTCCTATAGAGCATAGTACAAGTACCTACAAGGAACCATACTTCATGAAAAAGCCTATTTGAGTTCAAAACTCTAACCCTAACCCTTTTATTTTCATTTGGCCGAAACATATCAGTAGGGTTTCATGTCTTTTTATCCCTTAGGAAGCATAAAACTTAAACATGTAGCATGCACATTTAATCTAAGTACCTATAGAATATTGTACAAGTACTTACAAGGAACCATACTTCATGAATAAGCCTATTTGAGTTCAAAACTCTAACCCTAACCCTTTTATTTTCATTTGGCGAAACATATCAGTAGGGTTTCATGTCTTTTTATCCCTTAGGAAGCATGAAACTTAAACATGTAGCATGCACATTTAATCTAAGTACCTATAGAATATTGTACAAGTACTTACAAGGAACCATACTTCATGAATAAGCCTATTTGAGTTCAAAACTCTAACCCTAACCCTTTTATTTTCATTTGGCCGAATCATATCAGTAGAGTTCCATATCATTTTATTCCATAAGAAGCATAAAACTTAAACTTATAACAAGCCCATTTAATCTAAGTGCCTACAAGGTATTGTACTTCATGTTCTAAGCATATTTGAGTTCAAAAACTTAAACCCTAACCCATTTATTCAATTTGGCCAACCATATCAGTAGGGTTTACTACCATTTCATTCCATATGAAGCATAAAAACTTTAGTTATAAACATGTAAAAATTCATACATCACAAAGAGGTACAACTAGTATGGTTTCTAACTAAAATTCTTGACCTAAGGCCTTATAATCAATTTGGCCGAACCATATAGATAGGTTTCTCTTTTTTTTTTCTTCACAACATGAAGAATGAAGACTAAACTAACAACATATGAAATTCATATATCATAGAGTAGAAATTTAAGCATGTGATTAAAGAAAAACTTGTTCTAGATCCTTTCTTCCATCCTTGGCCGAATCATGCAACAAGTTCTAAATTTCTTTTTTTTTTTTTATAACATGAAGCATCTCTTATCACTTGTTAACCCTAAGTGACTACCTATTCTTTATCTTGACCATCTTCTTTCAAGAAAAGTTTTAGAGTTTCGAAAGAGAAAAACATTCTAAAAACCGAAGCTACTTGTACTGCAGTGAGGGGATACTCACATCCTTGCGCTTGTTTTCCTTAGAGATTTAACCTTTTGTTGTGGATCCTTCCTAGAGAGGGGAAGCTTCCTTGCTCCTTGGTCTCGGCAAGAAGAAGGAATGGGTGAAGAAGGGGCACGGTGAAGGAGGAAGGAGTAAGAGAGTGAATGAGAAAAAATGTCAACTCATTTTAATTTCTTCCTTTTATTCATCATGAGAGGAGGAAGGAAAAATATATTTTTCTTCCTCCTTTCTTTTACTCTCTTCATAATTAAGAAAAGTCTAGATACATCCCTTCTTGGTGAGTAAGAAAGGAATATTCTAGAGCATCTCTTCATTAGAGAGGGAGAAGACAACTCTCACTTCTCCTTCTAAGAGAAGAGCCTTTTCTTCTTACATTTAATTATGGTTTCCCTCTCTTTCCTAACAATAATTTCTCTTGGTCTAGTGGTTATCTTATTCAGGTATCTAATGAAAGATCTAGAGTTCAAGTCCTAGACCTTATTTATTTTTATTTCTATTTTATTTGTTTAAGGGTTCGGCTAGGAGCAAAAAAATTCAACTAAAGCATATATATTTTTCTTTATTCATGATAGAATATTCTAGAATTTTTGCTAAGGACCCTATGGGTGTTACAGTCTCCCATACCTCATAAAAGTTCATCCTCGAACTTAAAATAGCTCGGGGTACTTCTGTCTCATATCGTCTTCGCGTTCCCAAGTTGCTTCTTCCAACCGTTGATTTTGCCACAGAACCTTTACTAAAGGTATTTCCTTGTTCCTTAGCCTTTTAATATCTCGATCTAATATCTGCATCGGTCGGCTCTCGTAGCTCAGGTCCTCTTGAACTTGAACTGTCTGTGGTTCGATCACTTGATCTGTGTCACCCATGTACTTCTTGAGCATTGAGACATGGAACACATTGTGAATAGCCGACATCTCTGGTGGTAGCTCTAGTTCATAAGCCACCTTGCCAATTCTCTTCAGAATTTGATATGGTCCTACATATCGAGGACTTAGTTTTCCCTTCTTTCCGAATCTCATCACTCCTTTCATAGGAGCTACTTTGAGGAATACTGAATCCCCGACGCTAAATTCCAGTGGCCTACGTCGCTTATCTGCATAATTCTTCTGCCGACTTTGGGCAGCCTCTATTCTTTGGCGGATCTTCTGTATTGCACGGGTGGTGCTGTCGATAAGATCGGTTTGAAATCCCATTTCCTTCTTTTCACCGCCTTCATACCAACATATAGGGGATCTACATTTTCTCCCGTACAATGCTTCGTACGGTGCCATACCAATGGTAGCTTGATAGCTATTGTTATAGGCAAATTCCGCTAAGCATAGATATCGGCACCAGCTCCCTTTGAAGTCCAGGGTACAAGCTCGTAACATATCTTCCAATACTTGATTCACCCTTTCTGTTTGCCCGTCAGTCTGAGGGTGAAAGGCAATGCTGAATAATAATTTCGTACCCAGGGCTTTCTGAACACATTCCCAAAAATGTGAAATAAACGGCCATCTCTATCAGAGATGATGGTCTTAGGGATCCCATGCAGTCTGATAATCTCTTTGACATATAATTGGGATAGCTGTTCGATCGATTAGGTCATCTTGATTGCCATAAAATGGGTCGATTTGGTCAACCTGTCCACGATTACCCATATAGCATCGTAGCCATTCGTCGTTTTGGGAAGTCCCGAAATGAAGTCCATGGAAATATCCTCCCATTTCCATTCTGGAATCTGAATTGGCTGCAGTACACCTCCAGGTCTCTGGTGTTCTTCTTTAACTCTTTGGCAGGTCAGGCAAGTACTGACGTGCTGAGCCACATCTCTCTTCATACCAAACCACCAGAATTTCTTCTTCAGGTCTTGGTACATTTTGGTGGATCCAGGATGCATTGCGTATGGTGTCGCATGCGACTCCTCTAATAACTTTTTCCGCATCTCTGAATCGTCGGGAATACATAGGCGATCCTTGAAGTACAGTATTCCACTATCAGCGATACCAAATCCGTTATCCTTCCCTTCTAAGACTTTTTGCTTGATCCTTTGGATACTGGGGTCACAGGTTTGTTTCTCCAATATATTGTCGAATAATGTTGTTGCTAGGGTCAGGGTAGAGAGTTGCCCGGTCACATTCTCGATCCCCTGACCGGTAATGTTTCTCGGATTCCCGATAAATTCATATTTCGGTTCGCATTTAGGATTTGATAACATATTTGCATAATGACCAATAATAGGTATCTGACCTGTAATGACCGTCGAGGCACTTGTCCCATCTTCTCTGGTGAGGGAATGGATCCTGGCATTCGTCATAGCTAGCGGGGCTTCCAGTCTCCCTTGGCCAATCTGAGGGCCTTCTAGTGCAGCTTGCATTAGATGTAGCTGTGAGGGGGTACCTCTGTTCTGGATACTCTGCTGCTGAGGTGTCTGTATCTGAGTAGGACAATTTCTGGCCAGGTGTCCTTCCAATCCGCAGCTGTAGCACTTATTCGTGCCCACACGGCATTTTCCCGGATGCTTCTTTCCGCAGGTGGTGCACTGAGGAAACATAGGTTGCTTGTTCGCTGAACCACCCTGAGAACTGCTCCATTGTTTTCTCTTACCGTTGGAGTTTCCCTTCCAGTTGGTTCTGTTATGTTGAGGTTTCTGAACTTGACTCTTACCCTCATTCATCGCCTTCTGATAGTGTTCAGTGATCAGAGCACTACTAATTAATTCCTCGGTGGTCTGTGGTCTATTAACGTCGCTGGCCACATTTAGGGCTATCTCGGGTCTGAGCATCTTCAGCATTAGTCTGACCCTTTCTCTTTCTGTACTGACCAGCTCTGGACATATGCGTGCTAATCGGTTAAATTTCTTCACGGCCTCATTCACTGATAGGTCACCTTGTCGAAACTCGGTGAACTCATCGTAGTGTTTATTGGTCACCCGCATATGGAAGAACTCTTCAAGGAATTCAGTCTCGAAGTCTGTCCATCTCATCTGATTCACCTGTCTCTTTGCTTTGACTCGGTCCTACCACATTCTGGCATCGCCTGTAAGGCAAAATGATACACACTTAACCTTCTCGTGTTCGGGCCAGTCTAAAAGCTCCACGATGCTTTCCACAGTCTTAAGCCACGCTTGAGCATCCCATGGCTCACAGTTTCTGGAGAAGGCTTCTGGCTTCAGCCTCTGCCACTGGATCAGGTATGCCTCTTGTCGGACCACTGGAATAGGAACTACCGGTGGTACTGGTGCCGGAGGTACTGGTACAGCCGCAGGTATAATAGGTATCGCATTTGGGTTCCCTGGTGGTGTAACAGGATTCCCTTACTGATTCATCAATGCAGTGATCGTTTGTTGCTGTTCCGTGACCTGACGCTGGAGCTCGGTAATCACATGCATCAGATCGGGTGGAGGTACCGTCTCATTTGCTCGGGTAGTTCGTGTTCTAACCATGCTTTATCTTCAATAATCACAATAAGCTAATATAAGTTATCATTATTCATAACCAGACTACCCTAAGGTTGTTATTGTTCCTAATCTACCATCATATATATCTAAGCTAAAAATGTGATAACTAAATAAATAAGATAATAAGCATGCATATTATCAAACATCATAAAGAAATAGATCAAGCATAAATATCACATCAAAATAAAAATTTAAGCATAAAATTCTTATTTGGAGCGGCAGGATAAAGGCTTGATGTGTGTGTAGTGGAAGGTAAACTTGGCTCTGATACCATACTGTAACGCCCGCCCTTCCGGGTAGCACTAAGGCCACCCCGGAGGGACGGACGTCACTGAAACATAGACATCAATTATACTAATGCATATGGATTCATGGCAGCGGAAGACTTATTTAAATTTTTTTTTTCTTTTATCATATGCATTTAGTTTACTTATCATGGCATGTGAATCAAAGCATACTGAACATTATCATCATATCATCATTATTCTAACATGAGTAAAATATCATAAGTGTATGAAATACTAGCTGAAATCATCATCATAAGCATAGGTCCAACATTGTTCACATGCATAACTTAGATAATTCAAAGAAACTTAAATAGATCTATCCACCAGCACTTCCACACACATCTTCATTGCCTTTTCTGCTCTGCTCCCCTTAAACAATCCATTCCTTGCCTTTATCTGCAGTACAAGGAAAACGTGTAGCTATAAGCCAAAGGCTTAGTGAGATCCTTGCCTACCCATAAATCCGAAAAACACATAACATAACATAACATGTAGAAAACATAGCATATCATAACATAGCATGGAGAGTCATAACATAGAACATATCTTATCATGTAAAAACCATAACAACTCATAGCATAACATGAGGAAAAGCAGAACATAATATATCATATCACATAAAGAGAATAACATATCAAAGTCTATCATGTGAGTGTATATCATGATTCATATCACATTCTATAAGCACATATCATGAAGCCTATCATATCATGTAAACATGTATCATAACTCATACCTGTTCATAAGGGTGCATCAACATAATTTCATAAATATGTGCATGTAGATGCAATATGTATTTTTTTTTAAAACATGTATCATGGAATGCACATATGCATCATGCTTCTTTCAAAACATATAGTATACATACTTGAATATCATATCATCATCATGAGAAGGGCCCTGGCTTGTACCACATGTAAACATAAATGCGCGCAATCCCTAGGACAGGGTAGCTAGCCCCGAACCTACTAGGGATCTAGGTCCGTTCATAGTCCATCGACGTAGGGGCGTACTGAGGAGCCCATCCCTTAACGAGGTCCGTTCAGAGTCCGTCGACCCCGGGGCGCTTATGGAGCCCACCCTTGGTACAAGCCATACAAAGTAAAATATCATGCATATCATATCTCATCATATCATACATGTCATAATTCTTGTCATATCATTAAGAGAGCTCTTGATCCCAACTTAAGGGAAGCATCTCTTTACCATAGCATGAAGAGTGCTCTTGATCCCAACTTAAGGGAAGCAACTCTTTTCCATAACATGAAGAGTGCTCTTGGTCGCAGCTTAAGGGAAGCAACTCTTTAGGCTTTTCTTCTTACATAAGCCATTCATACATGTATTATGAAACATAACATGTTCTTATCATAACATAAAGCATAACATGTCATTTTCATATCATCAAACATGGCATATCATCTCATGAACTTAGCATACATATCATGAACATGGCATATCATATCATGAGTCTAGCATCATATCATTAACATGGCATATCATGTCATAAGTCTAGCATGTCATATCATAAACATGGCACATCTTATCTTAAGACATAGAAATGCAACATATCATAAAGCATGAAAGCTTACTCCACTTATATATCAAAGACTACATATCATGAAAATGTCTAAGCATGTTTGGTTAGGTTTAAACTCTTTCCTAACCCAATTTATCCATCTTGGCCGAACCATATCAGTAGGTTTCATCCTCATTTCATTCCATATTAAGCATAGAACTTACCCACATAATATGTAAAACTTAATCTAAGCACATACAAGGTAATATACTTCATGAATAAGCATGTTTGATTTCAAAACTCTAACCTTAACCCATTTATCTTAATTTGGAAAAAACATATCAGTAGGGTTCTTATATCATTTGGTTCCATATGAAGCATAAAACTTATCCACATAGCATGTAAACTTGATCTAAGCACATACAAGGCAATATACTTCATGAATAAGCATGTTTGAGTTCAAAACTCTAACCTTAACCCATTTATCTCAATTTGGACAAAACATATCAGTAGGGTTCTTATATCATTTGGTTCCATATGAAGCATAAAACTTATCCACATAGCATGTAAACTTGATCTAAGCACATACAAGGCATTATACTTCATGAATAAGCATGTTTGAGTTCAAAACTCTAACTCTAACCCATTTATTTCAATTTGGCCGAAACATATCAGTAGGATTTCATATCATTCTACTCCATAAGAAGCATAAGACTTAAACATGTAACATGCACATTTAATCTAAGTTCCTATAGAGCATAGTACAAGTACCTACAAGGAACCATACTTCATGAATAAGCCTATTTGAGTTCAAAACTCTAACCCTAACCCTTTTATTTTCATTTGGCCGAAACATATCAGTAGGGTTTCATGTCTTTTTATCCCTTAGGAAGCATAAAACTTAAACATGTAGCATGCACATTTAATCTAAGTACCTATAGAATATTGTACAAGTACTTACAAGGAACCATACTTCATGAATAAGCCTATTTGAGTTCAAAACTCTAACCCTAACCCTTTTATTTTCATTTGGCCGAAACATATCAGTAGGGTTTCATGTCTTTTTATCCCTTAGGAAGCATGAAACTTAAACATGTAGCATGCACATTTAATCTAAGTACCTATAGAATATTGTACAAGTACTTACAAGGAACCATACTTCATGAATAAGCCTATTTGAGTTCAAAACTCTAACCCTAACCCTTTTATTTTCATTTGGCCGAATCATATCAGTAGAGTTCCATATCATTTTATTCCATAAGAAGCATAAAACTTAAACTTATAACAAGCCCATTTAATCTAAGTGCCTACAAGGTATTGTACTTCATGTTCTAAGCATATTTGAGTTCAAAAACTTAAACCCTAACCCATTTATTCAATTTGGCCAACCATATCAGTAGGGTTTACTACCATTTCATTCCATATGAAGCATAAAAACTTTAGTTATAAACATGTAAAAATTCATACATCACAAAGAGGTACAACTAGTATGGTTTCTAACTAAAATTCTTGACCTAAGGCCTTATAATCAATTTGGCCGAACCATATAGATAGGTTTCTCTTTTTTTTTTTCTTCACAACATGAAGAATGAAGACTAAACTAACAACATATGAAATTCATATATCATAGAGTAGAAATTTAAGCATGTGATCAAAGAAAAACTTGTTCTAGATCCTTTCTTCCATCCTTGGCCGAATCATGCAACAAGTTCTAAATTTCTTTTTTTTTTTTTATATAACATGAAGCATCTCTTATCACTTGTTAACCCTAAGTGACTACCTATTCTTTATCTTGACCATCTTCTTTCAAGAAAAGTTTTAGAGTTTCGAAAGAGAAAAACATTCTAAAAACCGAAGCTACTTGTACTGCAGTGAGGGGATACTCACATCCTTGCGCTTGTTTTCCTTAGAGATTTAACCTTTTGTTGTGGATCCTTCCTAGAGAGGGGAAGCTTCCTTGCTCCTTGGTCTCGGCAAGAAGAAGGAATGGGTGAAGAAGGGGGCACGGTGAAGGAGGAAGGAGTAAGAGAGTGAATGAGAAAAAAATGCCAACTCATTTTAATTTCTTCCTTTTATTCATCATGAGAGGAGGAAGGAAAAATATATTTTTCTTCCTCCTTTCTTTTACTCTCTTCATAATTAAGAAAAGTCTAGATACATCCCTTCTTGGTGAGTAAGAAAGGAATATTCTAGAGCATCTCTTCATTAGAGAGGGAGAAGACAACTCTCACTTCTCCTTCTAAGAGAAGAGCCTTTTCTTCTTACATTTAATTATGGTTTCCCTCTCTTTCCTAACAATAATTTCTCTTGGTCTAGTGGTTATCTTATTCAGGTATCTAATGAGAGATCTAGAGTTCAAGTCCTAGACCTTATGTATTTTTATTTCTATTTTATTTGTTTAAGTGTTCGGCTAGGAGCAAAAAAATTCAACTAAAGCATATATATTTTTCTTTATTCATGATAGAATATTATAGAATTTTTGCTAAGGACCCTATGGGTGTTACATGTGGCCCTTTCAGAGTTGCAGCTAGAGGAGGCTATCATTACTTCATTACCTTCACTGATGATATCAGTAGATATGACTATGTGTATCTGATGAGACACAAGTCAGAATCCTTTGAAAAGTTCAAAGAATTCAAGAATGAAGTACAAAACCAACTTGGTAAGAGTATTAAGATGCTTCGATCTAATCGAGGTGGGGAATACCTTAGCCAAGAGTTTCATGACCATCTTGTTGAGTGTGGGATCATATCTTAACTCACTCCACCTAAAACACCACAATGGAATGGTGTATCGAAAAGGAGGAACCGTACTTTATTAGATATGGTACGATCGATGATGAGTCATATAGATCTTCCTACTTCCTTATGGGAGTATGCTCTAGAGGCAGCCGCTTTCACACTTAACCGAGTTCCACTAAGGACATCATAAAGACACTGTATACGATATGGATAGGGAGGAGTCCCACTATGTCTTTTATGAAGATTTGGGGTTGTGAGGCTTACATTCGATGACAAGTCTCTAATAAACTAGGATTCAAATCAGATAAGTGCTATTTTATTGGATATCCCAAGGAAACAAAGGGATATTACTTCTATAATCCCAAATATAGCAAGTTGTTTGTTGCCAAGACTGGTGTGTTTCTAGAAAAACTAGTGGAAGTAAAGTCAATCTAGAAGAAGTTCAAGATACTAGCACAACACCTTGATGGAAATTGAATAGGTACCACAAGATATTGTGGATCAGGAGTTTGTTGCACCACAAGAGGTTGTGGAACAACAACCTGTTCATGTAGCACAAGCTCTATGCAGATCTGATAGGACTCGCCGTCACCTTGAGAGATATTCATTTCTCTTGTCTGACCACAGTAATGTAGAGCTTATTGGTCTCAATGAGCCTACATCTTATCAGGAAGCTGTGCAGGGCCGAGATTTTGAGAAATGGTTGGAGGCCATGAGATCCAAAATAGAATCCATGTACACTAACCAAGTATGAACTTTGGTTGATCCACCTGAAGGGATCAAACCCATTGGGTGTAAGTGGATCTTCAAGGTGAAGACTGACATGGATGGTCATATGCATACCTACAAAGGTAGATTGGTGGCTAAAGGATTCAAGCAGATTTATAGTATAGACTATGATGAAACCTTTTCACTAGGTGCGATGCTCAAGTCCATTCGGATCATGCTTGCTATTGTTGCTTATTACGATTATAAGATCTGGTAGATGGATGTTAAAACCGCATTTCTTAATGGAAATCTACTCGAGGATGTGTACATGACACAACCTGAGGGTCTTATAGATCTAGAGCATGCTGGAAAGGTATATAAGTTGCAACTATCCATTTATGGATTAAAGCGAGCTTCTAGAAGCTGGAATCTTTGATTCGATGATGTGATCAAAATGTTTGGTTTCATTAAGAATGAAGATGAACCTTGTGTCTACAAGAATGTTAGTGGGAGCACAGTCATCTTTCTCATATTGTATGTAGATGACATACTACTCATTGGAAATGATATCCCTACTATTCAGTCAGTGAAGACTTGGCTTAGGAATTATTTTTCAATGATAGACTTAGGTGAAGCAGCCTATATTTTAGGCCTTAAGATCCATAGAGATAGATCTAAAAGATTGCTTGACTTAAGCCAAAGTACGTACATTGACAAGGTGCTTAAACGTTTTGCTATGGAGAATTCCAAGAAGGGATTCTTGCCTATGTCACATGGTGTGAGTCTTTCAAAGACTCAATGGCCCTCTTCTAAGGTAGAAAGGGGTCGTATGGATCAGATTCCTTATGCATCTGCTATACGATCTGTCATGTACGTCATGCTTTGTACTCGTCTAGATGTCTCGTATGTGTTGAGCATGACGAGCAAATACTAGTCAGATCTAGGTGAAGGTCACTAGACGACAGTCAAGAATATTCTTAAGTACTTGAGAAGGACTAAAGATTATTTCTTGATCTTTGGAGGTAATGAAGAGCTTGCTGTAAAGGGTTACAACTATTGCTGTAAAAGGTTACAGTTGTTGTTGTAAAGGGTTACAGTGGTGCAAGCTTCCAAATTGACAAGGACGATTCTAGATCGCAGTTAGGGCATGTATTATACTTAAATGGTGGTCTTAGGTATTAGATACTACAACAATTTGAGGGATCATCGATATATGAGATATGATGATATGTAGAGTCCTGACCAATGCTAACATTGTGGATCCTTTGACCAAAGCTTTGGAACAGGGAAAACATGATGGTCACACTAGGTCAATGGGTATTCGATACCTCAGTGATTGGAACTAGTGCTAGGGGGAGACTATTAGTATTAGCCCTAGTACCAATTATGAAATGATTATAAAGGGCTCATGTTGTATCATATATCACTATTAATAAAAAAGGTAAAGGTTATGGTTATTATATTTATTACATTTCAGTGCCGATTAAATAAATATAATAATGTCCTTGGGTAGTAGGTTCTTATCTACAAAATCAATTGGTTGAATTGATAGTGAGATATTGTAGAGAACACTACTCTTAACTATTCCTAGTCGAGCATTAATATACAAGGACAATATTAATACGTTGAGACTAGCATGTAGGTCAACGGATGACTTGATCTCACAAGTCATGGATATGAGATATCAGGTTGACACATGGGTATATATTAGAGAATATATACTGAATGACCCGCCATGAGAATATTTCATGGATCATCGTATGATGTCATAAACATTCTCATGTACTATTGGTATGAATAGTCCTTAGACCTGAAATCACTACGGTTCCCTACATAAGGAGTTGTATACTTTGGTATCGTTAAGCGTAACCCGTAACAGTGTGGACTATAAAGTCGATCACTGGGTATGCAATGAATTATGCAGAGGGATGTGAGTGATGTAGATGGGATCTATCCCTTCCATATGACGGAAGCGATATCTGTGGGTCCCTTGATTAGTAGGACACAAGAAAGCATGACCATGCATAAATGAGTCAATATGAGATATTGAGCTTATATGATAAGTGTGTCTACTTGGAGATCAAGAAACACAAAGATTGATAAGAGGATGACACAGTCTATGCCTCATTCATCAATCTAGATATCAAGGATAGAGGGACCAAGTCATACAACATGATAGCCACGGAAAGGTTAGGTCGGATTACAACTTTCTCATCACTTGGATAACAATGATGTCTTGCTAGATGTCACTCATTGTTTATATATCACAAATGTTGATTTGGATACATTGCCAACGTTATGAGAGCCTACAGGGTCACACACAAAGAACAAGTTGATATGGAGAGAGGTTCATGTGATGAATAATTTGATTAAGTGTAATCCGAATTTGACTCATTGAGTTAGACTCAAAGGGATCCAATTGTTGGATTGAGTTCAATTGCATGGGAATTAATGGGTTAGACTCATTGGGTGAACTTGAGTTCACAAAGGAAGTTGAATGGTAAAAATTGAACCATTGGATTGAATGGTTGATTTTGAGCCATTGGATTAGAAGATGAAAGGGTGGAGACTCGTGGTATTTCATGGGATGGTTATAAATATCATTTGGATGATATTTTTCATAAGATTTTTCATCACTTGAGAAGGTGAAAGTTCTCTTTACTTCTTCCTCCTTTCCTCGCTTGGCCGAACACACCCTTGAAGGTTGCTAGCACAACCTTGTGTGCTCATCTCCATCTTGTTGAGTTTGTGAGACAAACGAAGGCAAGGCTTGTTCATGTGGATAACATAGAGGCGCGAACGCTTGATCGTGTTGTGATCCGAGCTATCGAGAGATCGTGAGCACATTTCAAAGGTATAACTCTATCATGTCTTTAGATCTAACTTAGTATAAGATTATGTTTCCTTTCGCATGGATCTTTTGGAGGAAATAGGTTTTTCCACTGCGCATTTGCGTGTTTAGCAACCTATTCCCTTACAGTTATTGGCCCACATAAATCAGAATGAACTAATTCTAACACTTCTTTGGCTCTACACCCCTTTGCCTTAAAAGGCCTCTTGGTCATTTTTTCCTTCCAAGTTAGACTCGCAGGTCGGAAAGTTTTCCACTACCAATGAACCCAAATGTCCATCATCTATTAACCTTTGAATCCTACTCAAGTTAATATGACCCAACCTTAGATGCGAAAGATATGTTTGGTTCATTTCCGAATGTTGTTTTCTCTTATTAGAATTAGAAGATATGTTATTAATTTCCATTTATTGTATCATGAGAGTTATTGATTAAGAGTATACAAATTGCCAACCAACACACTAGAACAGATAACCACCCTATTTTTCTTTCCAGGCAGGAGGCCATGAGAAACTTAAAGACAACCACCATGACTGAGGGGACACTCGTAAGGGATCATATCCTCAAGATGATGACTTATTTGACGAACTGTCCTCGTAGAAACGAGAACAATAAAGGTATATCTTATTCATTAGTTGTCGAAACATGTTTAGCGATATTATCTACCGGTACCTGGTGTGTAGATACGAGAGCCACTGATCATGTCTAAAATTCATTGTAGGGGTTCCAGGAAACCCGATGACTACATGAAGGGGAAATCACCATCTACATGGGAAATGCTATGAAAGTGGCGGATGTTGTAGTGGGAGATGTTTATTGAAAGCAATAAAACAGTGATTTGGAGAAATTGTCTTTATGTACCAAGATTTAAGAAAGAACTTGATTTCAGTTTCTAAACTATATATGGATGGATATTCTGTTTCTTTTGATGACAAAGTAGTTGTCAAGAAAAATAGGGTATTTGTCTGTTCTGGTACGTTGGTTGACAATTTGTATACTCAAGTAAATGTACCCATATCTCGAATAGTCATCTATGAAAAAGATAAAATATTCGAAACCACCTCTTGCCTGGATAGACATAGGACCACACAAATTAGAATGAATCAGTTCTAACACATCTTTGGCTCTATACCCCTTGGCCTTAAAAGGTTTCTTGGTCATTTTTCCTTCCAAGTAAGATTCGCAAGTTGGAAAGTTTTCCAACACTAATGAACCCAAAAGTCCATCGGCTATAAGCCTTTGAATCCTACTCAAGTTAATATGACTAAGTCTTAAATGCCAAAGATATGTTTGGTTTATTTTAGAAGGTTCCTTTCTCTTATTAGAATTAGAAGATGTGTTATTAATTTACATTTGTTGTTTAGTGGAAGAAATTAAATTTAGAGTATACAAATTGCCTACTAATGTAACATAACAGACAATAACTCTATTTTTCTTGACAACCACTTTATCATCAAAAGAAATGATATATCCATCCAAAAACAATTTAGAAACTGAAATTAAATTCTTTCTAAAAGTTGGTACATAAAGATAATTTCTCAAAATCAAAGTTCTATTAGTATCAAATGATAAGTAGACGTCTCCCACTGCAATAGCCGCCACTTTCATAGCATTCCCCATGTAGACAGTTATCTCTCCCTCATATTGTTGTCGGGTTTCCTGGAACCCCTGCAATGTATTGCAGATGTGATCAGTGACTCCTGTATCTACACACCAGATACTGGTAGATAACACCGTTAAATATGTTTCAACTACTAGAGAATAAGATATACCTTTATTGTTCTCTTTCCTATGAGGACAATTCACCTTCCAATGTCTAGTCTCCTTGCAGATGAAGCACTTGCCCATTGGCTTTCTTCACTCCAGCTTTAGGTCCAGTACCTAGAGATCTTTTCACCTTCTTCACTGAGCCAACCTGTTTCTTCTTCTTCTTGCCTTTCAACTTAAAAGTTGAAGCATTTTCAGCAAAGTGAATTTGAGAATTATGACGAAATAACCCTTCTGCTGCCTGAAGTTCTGTCAGTAGTTCTGCCAAAGAATACATCCTCTTATTCATATTATAGTTTAGGCAGAACTGCTCAAAACTTCTGGGTAGCGTCTGGAGAATAATATCGACCTGGGTTTCCCCATCAATTTTAGCTCCAAGCATTTGTATTTCATTCAAGTAAGCCATCATCTTTAGAATGTGATCTCTTACGGTTGTCCCCTTAGACATGGTGGCTATTATTAATTTTCTCATTACCTCTTGCCTAGCAGCCCGATTCTGGTGTCCGAAGAGTTCCTTGAGATTGTTCATTATATCATAAGTCGTTGGTAAATCCTGATGCTGATGTTGCAATACATTTGACATCGAAGCCAAAATGTAACACCACGCCATCTCATCTGCCTTTACCCATTTCTTATGATACTCAATCTCCTCTTCACTAGAATCACTATTAGGTGCATTAGGGAAGACCTCTGTCAATACAAACTTATAGCTTTCAGCAGTTAGGATAATGTCCAGGTTTCTTTTCCAATCTATGTAGGTTAGACCAGTAAGTTTGTTCTCTTTCAGTATAATGGCCAGTGGGTTGAAAGTCATCATAAGAATCACAAAATAAACTTTGGTCAAAACTCTAAGGGGGCGTTTGGTTCTCTCCTAGGAATCGGAATGGGAATGGGTATCATAGTATTATGGAATGGGAATGGGTATGAGCTTGGGTATCATTCTTAAAAATGATGTTTGGTTAGTTAAATATTTTTAATCGGAATGAACCTAAATTTCCTTTTTTACCCTTACAGGAAAATAAGAGAAAAAATTAGATGGGAGAGAAAGTTGAATGTGAGAGAAACATATGATGAGAGAAAATGATGAGAGAGAAAGTGCGTTGGGAAAAAATGAAGAGAGAGAAAGTATGATCAGAGAAAATGAGGAGAGATTGAGAAGAGAAAAAGTATGATGAGAGAGAAAGTGTGATGAGAGAGAAAGAGTGATGGGAAAAAATGAAGAGAGAGAAAGTATTATGAGAGAAAATGAAAGGTGAGGAGAGAGAAAATATGATGAGAGAGAAAGTGGGTTGAGAGAGAAAGAGTGAGCTTGGGTAATGGAAAAAATGAAGAGAGAGAAAGTATGATGAGAGAAAATGGGAGACTAAGGAGAGAGAAAATATGCTGAGAGAGAAAGAGTGATGGAAAAAATGAAGAGAGAGAAAGTATCATTAGAGAAAATGAAAAAGTGAGGAGAGAGAAATTATGATGAGAGAGAAAGTGGGATAAGAGAGAAAGAATGATGGGAAAAATGAAGAGAGATAAAGTGTGATGAGAGAAAATGCGAGACTGGGAGAGAGAAAATATGATGAGAGAGAAAGTGTGCTTAGAGAAAAAGTGTGATTAGAGAAAATAAAGAGAGAGTGTATGATGAGAGAGAATAAAGAGAGAGAAAGTGTGATGAGAGAAAATGAGGAGAGAGAGTATGCTGAGAGAGATTGAGGAGAGAGAAAGTATGATGAGAGAGAAAGTACGATGAGAGAGAAAATATGATAAAAAATAAATATAAAATGTATAATGGGAGAGAAAGTGTGATAGAAGATAATGAAGAGAGAGAAAATAAGGAGAGAGAGTATATGATGGGAGAGAATATAGAGAGAGAATGAGGAGAGAGAAAGTATCTTGAGAGAGAAAATGTGATGACAAAATAAGGAGCGAGAAAATATGATGAGAGAGAGTGTGTGAAATTAAAAAAAATGAACAAATATACTAAAGGTATTTTTGTCTAAAACTTAATTCACAATCCTATTCCATCAAAACCCAAGGGATGGGGTGGGTTTCATCCATACCCAAATTTTTGGGTTTCATTCCAAAATCTTAATTCCATTCCCATTAACCAAACACAAGGTTTGGGAATGAATCCATTCCCTCATTCTCAAACCCATAAACCAAACGCCACCTAAATTTAAAATAATATTGATTCCTCAAACAATACTATTTAAATTTACCTACATCTCAAAACACCGTGAATTTTACATGTCACGTTAGTGTGGACGTACAAAATCAAACATTTGTAAGAGGAGGTTTTACCCATTAATTTTATTATCTTGTCATCCTAACTTTTTGACAAATAAAATCAATAGTTGGTATCCCTTTGGTCACACAAATAATAGTAGTGACCCCATTGGGGAGGATACTATTAAATGTATCTAAGTGTATATCATTACTTGATACTTAGTCCATTAAATAAGATTATGCCCCTTCAGTTGGAGAAGATCACACGCTCTTAAATAATTTCCTATAACCATCCATAAAAGAAGTTTGATCTAGTGATCTGTAAACAAACTCATCCATTGTGGAGGGAGCCACTCAGAGCCAACACACAAGTTTGTTGCATCACTTACAAACCAGTAATGGAGACCGTGGAATTTATTTAAAAATCCCTCTCCCACTTAGTTATTTAAGGTGAGGAATTTTAACTATGCTAGCACACATCACATGCGAACACCCATCACAGTAAATAAAAGTAATAAATATGGAAATTAATTTTTCAACTATTATGACCTTTTCCATCACTGCCCTCCATGTGCTACCAACCCTAGCAGCTGCCACCTTTAGTCACCGCAATTGGGTCCAGTCGCCACATCCATCTTGCTTCCTTTTCCGCTGCGTCTCTTGTCCTCTAATAGTACCACACCTCGCAAGGATACGATTCACGACAAAAATAGAATTTTACATTTATCAATCCTATATTCCACAAGGGAATGCACATGATGTATAGATCGAACAAATAAAGTAAAATCCTAATAACTAATACAACTCTAGCTGTATTTAATATTATAATCATGCACACACAATAAAATGCCCTTGATATGTCCAAGGGTCCAATCATACACAATATCTATAAGCCATAATAGTGGGAGCTGCAACCACAAAGTTAGCACATCCTACTATTATAATGCCTAAATTATATATGACATGTGTATAATTAAATTGAAAACCAAAACACACACAGATGCAAACCCTAGCTCTGAAACCAATTGTTGGTTGCTATGCGGAATATCATACCGGTTCCCCTATACAACACGGAATAGTGTCTCCAAATCAAACTTACGGCGCATCAAGTAAATGTATCCGTATATTGAATAATCGTCTATGAAAGAGATAAAGTATTCGAAGCCACCTCTTGCTTGGATAGACATAAGACCACACAAATCAGAATGAACCAGTTCTAACACATCTTTGGCTCTATACCCCTTGGCCTTAAAAGGTCTCTTGGTCATTTTACCTTCCAAGAAAGATTCACAGGTTGGAAAGTTTTCCACCACTAATGAACCCAAGAGTGCATCAGCTATAAGCCTTTGAATCCTACTTAAGTTAATATAACCAAGCCTTAGATGCCAAAGATATCTTTGGTTTATTTCCGAAGGTTCCTTTTGTTGGAATGTATACTGAAAGCCTAAGCTTTGTAAACATTTATTATGAATGAAGAATCACATTTGGTCTAATTGTCTACATTTGTTTGTAGTTGTTCATTTAATTTATATTGTAGATAACATAGTATGTGGTGTCACATACAGAAGATGATGTTATCAGTACCTTATAAATTATAAACAGTAGCTCATGACCAAAATGGAAAAGGAACAAACCATTAGAAGGTCGTAGTGTAATTAGATGATAGTTCATCTTGACTATATAATTACAATAGTACACTCAGAGTGTATTGAGTAGGACCATTTGAGGTCGTTTCTTTTATACTGACTTTATAAAGGAACAAAGACCTCAGTTATTATGGAAGTGTGTGCTCTTAATCCTAATATAATAACAAGCACATATATTTGATATTTATTTCTTTAATTTATCAATGGGTGAGATTTAGTTCGTTGAATCAATAAACCCGATAAGTTGGGAAATGGTATTACTTATAGTGTGTGTTGTTGATTATAGAAGGAAACTGTGTCCTAGAGATACTAGATTGATAATGTCCTCAAGAGGAGCTCATAAAGATTGTCATGTTAAACCCTGCAGGTGGACTTAGTCCGACATGACAATAAGGTTGAGTGGTACTACTCTTGGACTTAGATATTAATTAAATGAGTTGTCAGTAACTCACTTAATTAGTGGGCATTCGATATCTTAAACACAGGGAGACTAACACACTCATAATAAGAAGGAGCCCAAAAATGTAATTTGGGATTGGTGCGGTAGTTCAATGATAGTTCTCTAGTGGAATGAATTATCATTGATAAAATTAAGTTGTGTGTTCGGGGCGAACACGGGATGCTTAATTTTATCGGGAGACCAAAACCAATTCCTCCTCTCGGTCCCTATCGTAGCCTCTTATTTATAGAGTTCTATACCCACCTATACCCACCTTCTATACCCACCAATAAGGGGCCGGCCAAGCTAGCTTGGGAACCAAGCTAGGGCTGGGTGGCGGCCCTAGCTTGAACCCAAGCTAGTAGGGCCGGCCAAATAAAATTAAAAAGAAATTTAATTTTAATTTTTATTATTATGTGGAAGATATATTTTAAAGAGAATTAAAATTAAAAATCTCTCTTGTAAGATCTACAAAAGATTAAAGAAAGAGATTAGATCTCTTTCCTTATTTGTAGATTGGAGAGATGTTTTATTTTTTCTTTAAAAATTATTCACATGTTGATAAAATTAAAATTATAGAAATTTCCTTTTATCAACCATGAAGAGATTTTAAAGAGAAATTTTATTTTTTAAAATTTCCGGAAACAAATTAGGAAGTTTTAATTGTTGATTAAAACTTGTCCTCTTTTGTTTCCAATGATGTGGCCGGCCATCTCAAGTTAATTGGGAAATTTTGTTTTATTTTTCTCAATTAATTCATGTCAAGAAAAATTAAGGAAATTTTATTGTAATTAAATTTCCTAATTTGCCTAGGCCAAGGAATATAAAAGAAGGGGTAGGGGTGCCTTCATGAGATACAACCTCTATTGTTTTCTCTCCCTTTTTCCTTGGTGTTGTGGCCGGCCATTACCCTCTCCCTCTCTTCCTCTTGTGGTGGCCGAATACTTCATCTCTCTTGGAGTTCTTGTGGTGGCCGGATACTACTTGGAGAAGAAGAAGAAGAAGGAGAGAAAGCTAGCATCTCTTGGAGCTTGGTTAGTATTTTGATTTTCTTCTTTGGTGAAGTTCTTCCTTTGTGGCCAAACCTTGCTTGGAGGAGAAGAAGGTGGTTGGTGGTTTCTCATCTCGGTAGATCGTTGCCCACACAACGTCCGAGGTTAGAAGAGGAATACGGTAGAAGATCAAGAGGTTTTCTACAAGGTATAACTAGTAATTTCTATTTCCGCATCATGCTAGTTATTTATGGAAATAATACCAAATACAAGAGGCTTACGTTCTAGAATTTCGAATATGTTTTTTCGAAGTTGTGTTCTTTTGTTTTTTCTTTTCCTTGTGATTTGATTGTTCTCTTTGGTTAACCTAAAGTTATTTTAGGAAATTAAATATTAGCTTTCTATTAAAGGTTTTGTCTAGTCGGTGGTGGTTGCTCCCATATCCAAGAAGGCCATGTGCCTCGCCACGTCAGTACTGGAAACCTTTTATGGAAATTAATATTTAATGGAATTAATAACTTAAGGAGACTTGGGTCGAACGTGTTAAGTTCCGCAGGAGATCCAAGTCAAAACCTAAAAGAACAAATAGATTAAGTTTTGGATCAAACGTGTTAAGTTCCGCAGGCGATCCAAAATTTAATTTAAAAGAACACATGGTAGCTAGGAAAAGGTTCAGACCTTTGTACAAAATTTTTGTACAGTGGAACCTATAGGTTTTTCGAGTAGCAACCAACAATTGATATCAGAGCTAGGGTTTTGCCTCTGTGTATTTGGTATTTAGTTTAATTATGCACATGTCATACATAATTTAGGCAGGATAATAGTAGGATGTGCTAACTTTGTGGATGCAGGATCCAACTATTATGGCTTTTAGTTATTATGTGTGTGATTGGACCCTTGGACATGTCAAGGGCATTTAATGTGTGTGCATGATTGTATTAAAATATAGCAGGAGCTGTATTTAGTTTTTATTAGGATTTTATTTTTTGATCTAGATACATGTACATTCCTTTTTTGGAATATAGGATCAAAATGTAAAATTCTATTTATGTCGCGGATCGAATCTTGCAAAGCGTGAAACCTTCTAAGGACCAGAGGCGCAGCGGAACTAGGAGCAAGATCGATGCGACAGCTAGACCCGGTGGCGGTGGCCAAATATGGCAGCAGCTTGGGATGACAACACACGGAGGACAATTAGAGATAAAAGCCATAATAGTTGAAAATTAAATTTTCTATTTATTGCTTTTATATTGTGCTGTGTGTGCATGTTAGTTTACAAGTTTAAGTAGGCTAGCATAGTTAAAATTCCTCATTTATAAATAACTAAGTGGGAGAGGGATTTTTAAATAAATCCCATGGTCTCCATTACTGGTTTGTAAGTGATGCAAACAAGCTTGCGCGTTGGCTCTGAGTGCCTTCCTCCATAACGGATGAGCTTGTTTGCGGATCACTAGAACAGACTTCTATTTTTTGGATGACTATAGGAAGTTAATTAAGAGCGTGTGATCTTCCCCAACGGAAGGGGCATAATCTTATTAATGGACTTAGTGTCAAGTAATGGTATACACTTAGACACATCTAATAGTATCCTCCCCAACGGAGTCACTGCTATTATTTGTGTGACCAAATGATACCAACTATTATTTTTATTTGTCAAAAAGTTAGGTTGACAAGATAATAAAATTAATGGGTTAAAACCCTCCTTTTACAAATGTTGAATTTGTATACGTCCACACTAACGTGGCATACAAAATTCACGGTGTTATGAGGTGTTGGTTAATTTAAAATAGTATTGTTTGAGGAATCAATATTATTCTAAATTTAGAGTTCTGACCAAAAGTTATTTGTGATCCTTAGGATGTCTTTCAACCTACTGTCCATCATACTTCAACAGAATAGACTTACTGGACCAAACTACATAGATTGGAAAAGAAACCTGGACATTGTTCTTACTGCTGAAAGCTATAAATATGTACTGACTGAGCAGTGCCCTGATGCACCTACTGGTGAATCTACCCAAGAGGAGATTGAATATCATAGGAAATGGGTAAAAGCAGATGAGATGGCACGGTGTTACATTTTGGCTTCAATGTCAAATGTATTGCAACATCAGCATCAAGATTTACCAACAACCTATGATATTATGAACAATCTCAAGGAACTCTTTGGTCATCAGGATAGGGCTTCTAGGCAAGAAGCCATGAGAAAGATAATGACAGCCACCATGCAAGAGGGTACTCCTGTAAGGGATCATATCCTAAAGATGATGGCTTATCTGAACGAGATACAGATCCTTGGAGGAGAAATTGATGGGGAAACCTAGATCGATATGATCCTCCAAACGCTACCTAGAAGTTTTGAGCGGTTCCGCCTGAACTATAATATGAATAAGAGGGTTTATTCATTAGCGGAACTACTGACAGAACTTCAAGCAGCAGAAGGATTATTTCGTCACAATGCTCAAATTCACTATGCTGAAAATGGTTCTACTTCTAAACCGAAAGGAAAGAAGAAGAAGAAATAAGCTGGTTCAGCAAAGAAAGTGAATAAATCTCAGAGTACGGGATTTAAAGTTGGAATGAAGAAGCCGAAGGGCAAGTGCTTCATCTGTAAGCAGGCAGGACATTGGAAGGCGGACTGTCCTCGTAGGAACCAAAACAAAGGTATATCTCATACTCTAGTTGTTGAAACATGTTTAGCGGTGTTATCTACCAGCACCTGGTGTGTAGATACGGGAGCCACTGATCATGTCTGCAATTCTTTGCCGGGGTTCCAGGAAACCCGACGACTATCTGAAGGAGAAATTACCGTCTACATGGGCAATGCTACTAAGGTGGCAGCTGTTGCAGTGGGAGACGTCTACTTATCTTTTAGTAGAAATAGGAATTTGGTTTTAAGAAATTGTCTTTATGTACCCAGTTTTAGAAAGAATTTAATTTCAGTTTCTAAACTGTTTTTAGATGGATATTCAGTTTCCTTTAGTAACGATGTAGTTATTAAAAGAAATAAAGTGATTATCTGTTCTGGTGCATTAGTTGGCAATTTGTATACTTTAAATCCAATTTCTTCCACAAAGCAAAACATGGAAATTTATAACTCATCTTCTAATTCTAATAAGAGAAAAGAACCTTCAGAAATGAACCAAGCATATCTTTGGCATCTAAGACTTGGTCATATTAATTTAAGTAGGATTCAGAGGCTTATAGCCGATGGACTTTTGAGTTCATTAGAGTTGGAAAATTTTCCAACTTGTGAATCTTGCTTAGAAGGTAAAATGACCAAGAGGCCGTTCAAGGCCAAGGGGTATAGAGCCAAAGAAGTGTTAGAGTTGGTTCACTCTGATTTGTGTGGTCCTATGTCTGTCCAGGCAAGAGGAGGTTTTGAATATTTTGTCTCTTTCATAGACGATTATTCAAGATATGGATACATTTACCTAATGCGCCGACAGTCCGAGTGCTTTGACAAGTTCAAAGAATACAAGGCTGATGTGGAGAAACGATTAGGTAAAAGTATCAAGACACTACGATTTGATCGCGGTGGTGAATACCTCTTAGGAGAGTTTAGGAATTACTTATCAGAGGCTGGGATTCAATCCCAATTGTCTGCACCTGGAACACCCCAACAGAATGGTGTAGCAGAACGAAGGAATAGGACTCTTATGGAAATGGTTAGATCGATGATGAGTTATTCAGAATTACCAAATTCGTTTTGGGGATATGCTCTGGAAACAGAAGATATGTTCGAACTTAGTACCTTCTAAATCAGTTTCTTCTACTCCCATAGAATTGTGGAATGGGCGAAACCCAGTCTAAGACATATTCGGATTTGGGGTAGTCCAGACATGTCTTGAAACCAGATCTTGATAAGTTAGAATCTCGTCAGAAGTTCGCGTGTTTGTAGGATATCCCAAAGGAACGAAGGTGGTTTATTTTATAGTCCTAAAGACCGAAGGTCATTGTTAGCACCAATGCCCGCTTTTAGAAGAAGACTATATAATGGATCACAAGCCCAGAGTAAAGTTGTTTTAGAAGAACTTAGAGAGGACATGTCTACTTCAGTACCAGTGCAAGATGAAGTACCACAAGAGACGCAACACGTGTCACACATGATACACAACCACGCCGGTGCCTCGTCGTAGTGGGAGGGTTGTGAGGCACTGAAAGATTCATGTTTTGGGAGAGTCTTCGACTTGATCCGGGTAAACATGAACTGATCCCCGATCATATACTGAAGCACTCCAAGATATAGATGCAAGATCTTGGCAAAAGGCAATGAATTCAAAAAGAGTTCATGTACTCTAATAAGGTTTGGGAGCTTGTAGAACCACCGATGGTGTAAAGCCGTTGGATGCAAGTGGATCTACAAAAGGAAAAGAGGGATGACGGGAAGGTAGAAACCTTCAAAGCTAGGCTTGTTGCAAAAGGGTACACTCAAAAAGAGGGAATCGATTATGAGGAGACCTTTTCACCGGTAGCCATGCTTAAGTCTATCCGGATACTCTTATCCATTCCGCTCATATGGATTATGAGATTTGGCAAATGGATGTCAAGACAAGCTTTCCTTAATGGAAGTCTTGAAGAGAACATCCATATGAAGCAACCAGAAGGGTTCATTGAAAAGGACAAAGAAGCATCTAGTGTGCAAGCTCAATCGGTCTATGGACTGAAGTAAGGTCTTGGAACATCCGGACCTATGGATTTATTCGAAAGTCGGATGAGTCTTGTGTATATAAGAAGTGTAACGGAAACGTGGTGGTATTCTTGTACTATACGTAGATGATATTTTTGTTAATTGGCAACAATGTAAAAGTATTATCGGACGTAAGGGTATGGTTGTCCAAACAATTTGATATGAAGGACTTAGGAGAATGTGCACATATTCTTGGGATCAAAGTAGGGATCGTAAGAAAAGAATGTTGTGTCTATCCCAAGCTTCATATATAGATACAATCCTTGCTCGTTTTAGCATGCAGGATTCCAAGAAAGGTTTCTTACCTTTTAGACATGGAGTATCTCTATCTAAAGAGATGTCTCCAAAGACATCAAAAGAGATAGAGGACATGAAAGTAGTTCCTTATGCTTCGGCTGTAGGAAGCCTAATGTATGCTATGCACGAGACCAGATATCTGTTTTGGGCATGGTCAGCAGATATCGAAGTAACCCTGGACAAGGACATTGACTGCGGTAAAGCATATATTGAAGTACCCGAGAAGGACTAGAGATTATATGCTAGTTTACCAAGCACGATCCGCTCCCGGGTTACATGGATTCGATTTCAATCGATAGGGATAACGAGAAGTCTACATCAGGCTATGTGTTTACTTTAGGAGGTGGAGCCATTTCATGGAGGAGTGTTAAGCAGAAATGCATTTCGGACTCAACCATGGAAGCTGAATATATAGCAGCCTCTGAGGCAGCTAAAGAAGCAGTATGGCTCAGGAGCTTTCTAATGGACTTAGATGTGATTCCTGGTTTGCCCAAAATCATCACAATTTATTGTGATAATAGTGGTGCAGTTGTAAACTCGAAGGAACCACGAGCTCATAAGGCAAGTAAACATATAAGAGCGCAAGTACCACCTGATACGAGATATTGTGAAGCGAGGAGAAGTTGTCATCGCCAAGATTGCATCAGCGGATAACCTGGCAGATCCTTTCACTAAGGCCCTTCCGGCGAAAGCTTTCGATCGGCATGTGGAGGGAATGGGAATCAGATGTATGGTAGAATATATGGCAGCTTAGTCATTAGTATAAGTGGGAGATTGTTGGAATGTATACTGAAAACCTAAGCTTTGTAAACATTTATTATGAATGAAGAATCACATTTGGTCTAATTGTCTACATTTGTTTGTAGTTGTTCATTTAATTTATATTGTAGATAACATAGTATGTGGTGTCACATACAAAAGATGATGTTATCAGTACCTTATAAATTATAAACAGTAGCTCATGACCAAAATGGAAAAGGAACAAACCATTAGAAGGTCGTAGTGTAATTAGATGATAGTTTATCTTGACTATATAATTACACTAGTACACTCAGAGTGTATTGAGTAGGACCATTTGAGGTCGTTTCTTTTATACTGACTTTATAAAGGAACAAAGACCTCAGTTATTATGGAAGTGTGTGCTCTTAATCCTAATATAATAACAAGCACATATATTTGATATTTATTTCTTTAATTTATCAATGGGTGAGATTTAGTTCGTTGAATCAATAAACCCGATAAGTTGGGAAATGGTATTACTTATAGTGTGTGTTGTTGATTATAGAAGGAAACTGTGTCCTAGAGATACTAGGTTGATAATGTCCTCAAGAGGAGCTCATAAAGATTGTCATGTTAAACCCTGCAGGTGGACTTAGTCCGACATGACAATAAGGTTGAGTGGTACTACTCTTGGACTTAGATATTAATTAAATGAGTTGTCAGTAACTCACTTAATTAGTGGACATTCGATATCTTAAACACAGGGAGACTAACACACTCATAATAAGAAGGAGCCCAAAAATGTAATTTGGGATTGGTGCGGTAGTTCAATGATAGTTCTCTAGTGGAATGAATTATCATTGATAAAATTAAGTTGTGTGTTCGGGGCGAACACGGGATGCTTAATTTTATTGGGAGACCAAAACCAATTCCTCCTCTCGGTCCCTATCGTAGCCTCTTATTTATAGAGTTCTATACCCACCTATACCCACCTTCTATACCCACCAATAAGGGGCCGGCCAAGCTAGCTTGGGAACCAAGCTAGGGCCGGCCTAGGTATATTATTGGGTGGCCGGCTCTAGCTTGAACCCAAGCTAGTAGGGCCGGCCAAATAAAATTAAAAAGAAATTTAATTTTAATTTTTATTATTATGTGGAAGATATATTTTAAAGAGAATTAAAATTAAAAAATCTCTCTTGTAAAAGATCTACAAAAGATTAAAGAAAGAGATTAGATCTCTTTCCTTATTTGTAGATTGGAGAGTTGTTTTATTTTTTCTTTAAAAATTATTCACATGTTGATAAAATTAAAATTATAGAAATTTCCTTTTATCAATCATGAAGAGATTTTAAAGAGAAATTTTATTTTTTAAAATTTCCGGAAACAAATTAGGAAGTTTTAATTGTTGATTAAAACTTGTCCTCTTTTGTTTCCAATGATGTGGCCGGCCATCTCAAGTTAATTGGGAAATTTTGTTTTATTTTTCTCAATTAATTCATGTCAAGAAAAATTAAGGAAATTTTATTGTAATTAAATTTCCTAATTTGCCTAGGCCAAGGAATATAAAAGAAGGGGTAAGGGTGCCTTCATGAGATACAACCTCTATTGTTTTCTCTCCCTTTTTCCTTGGTGTTGTCGGCCATTACCCTCTCCTCTCTTCCTCTTGTGGTGGCCGAATACTCCATCTCCTTGGAGTTCTTGTGGTGGCCGGATACTACTTGGAGAAGAAGAAGAAGAAGAGAAAGCTAGCATCTCTTGGAGCTTGGTTAGTATTTTGATTTTCTTCTTTGGTGAAGTTCTTCCTTTGTGGCGAACCTTGCTTGGAGGAGAAGAAGGTGGTTGGTGGTTTCTCATCTCGGTAGATCGTTGCCCACACAACGTCCGAGGTTAGAAGAGGAATACGGTAGAAGATCAAGAGGTTTTCTACAAGGTATAACTAGTAATTTCTATTTCCGCATCATGCTAGTTATTTAAGGAAATAATACCAAATACAAGAGGCTTACGTTCTAGAATTTCGAATATGTTTTTTCGAAGTTGTGTTCTTTTGTTTTTTCTTTTCCTTGTGATTTGATTGTTCTCTTTGGTTAACCTAAAGTTATTTTAGGAAATTAAATATTAGCTTTCTATTAAAGGTTTTGTCTAGTCGGTGGTGGTTGCTCCCATATCCAAGAAGGCCATGTGCCTCTCCACGTCAGTACTGGGAACCTTTTATGGAAATTAATATTTAATGAAATTAATAACTTAAGGAGACTTGGGTCGAATGTGTTAAGTTCCGCAGGAGATCCAAGTCAAAACCTAAAAGAACAAATAGATTAAGTTTTGGATCAAACGTGTTAAGTTCCGCAGGCGATCCAAAATTTAATTTAAAAGAACACATGGTAGCTAGGAAAAGGTTCAGACCTTTGTACAAAATTTTTGTACAGTGGAACCTATAGGTTTTCCGAGTAGCAACCAACACCTTTCTCTTATTGGAATTAAAAGATGTGTTATTAATTTCCATTTGTTGCTCTGTGGGAGAAATTAGATTTAAACTATATAAATTACCAACCAATGCACCAAAACAGATAATAACCCTATTTCTCTTGATAACCTCATTGTTATTAAAAGAAACAAAATATCCATCCAAATACAGTTCAGAAACTGAAATTAAATTCTTTCTAAAATTGGGTACATAAAGATAATTTCTTAAAACCAAACTTCTATTCCTATCAAACGATAAGTAGACGTCTTCGACTGTAACAGCCGCCACATTAGTAGCATTGCCTATGTAGACGATTATCTCTCATTCAAATAGTCGTCGGGTTTCCTGAAACCCCTGCAAAGAGTTACAGACATTATCAGTGACTCCCGTATCTACAAACCAAGTGCTGGTAGACAACACCGCTAAACATGATTCAACTACTAGAGAATGAAATATACCTTTATTGTTCTCTTTCCTACGAGGACAGTCTGCCTTCCAATGTCCTGACTGCTTGCAGATGAAGCCCTTGCCCTTCGGCTTCTTCATTTCAGCTTTTGGTCCTGTACCTAGAGGTTTATTCACCTTCTTTGCTGAGACAACCCGTTTCTTCTTCTTCTTGCCTTTCGACTTAGAAGTTGAAACATTTTCAGCAAAGTGAATTTGAGAATTATGACGAAATAATCTTCTGCTGCCTGAAGTTCTATCAGTAGTTCTGCTAATGAATACATCCTCTTATTCATATTATAGGCGGAAAACTTCTAGGTAGCGTCGGAGAATAATATCGACATGGGTTTCCCCATCGATTTCTGCTCCAAGGATTTGTATTTCATTTAAGTAAGCCATTATCTTTAGGATATGATCCCTAACGAGTGTACCCTCTATTATGGTGGCTGTCATCAATTTTCTCATTGCCTCTTACCTAGCAGCCCAATTCTGGTGTCCGAAGAGTTCCTTGAGATTGTTCATTATATCATAAGCTGTTGGTAAGTCCTAATGCTGATGTTGCAGTACATTTGACATCGAAGCCAAAATATAACACCGCGCTATCTCATCTGCCTTTACCCATTTCTTATGATACTCAATCTCCTCTTCACTAGAATCACTATTAGGTGCATTAGGGCAAACTCTGTCAGTACAAACTTATAGCCTTTAGCAGTTAGGACAATGTCCAGATTTCTTTTCCAATCTATGTAGTTTAGACCAGTAAGTTTGTTCTCTTCAGTATAATGGACAGTGGGTTGAAAGTCATCATAAGAATCACAAAATAAACTTTGGTCAAAACTCTAAATTTAAAATAATATTGATTCCTCAAACAATACTATTTAAATTTACCTACACCTCAAAACACCGTGAATTTTACATGTCACATTAGTGTGGACGTACAAAATCAAACATTTGTAAGAGGAGGTTTTACCCATTAATTTTATTATCTTGTCATCCTAACTTTATGACCAATAAAATTAATAATTGGTTTTTTCTTCGGTCACACAAAGAATAGCAGTGACTCTGATGACTCTGATGGGGAGGATACTATTAATTGTGCCTAAGTTTATATCATTACTTGATACTTAGTCCATTAAATAGGATTGTACCCCTTCAGATGGAGAAGATCACACGCTCCTAAATAATTTCCTATAACTATCCATAAAGGAAGTTTGATCTAGTGATCTGCAAACAAACTCATCCGATGGGGAGGGAGGCACTCAGAGCCAACACACAAGTTTATCGCATCACTTATAAATCAGTAATGGAGACCGTGGAATTTATTTATAAATCCCTCTCCCACTTAATTATCTAAGGTGAGGAATTTTAACCTAGCAAACACACATCACACACATCACAGTAAATAAAAGCAATAAATATGGAAATTAATTTTTCAACTATTATGACATTTTCCATCACTGTCCTTCGTGTGCTGCCAGCCCTAGGGTTCATGCCGTCGGGTCCATCGAGCTTTCTTTTCCACTGCGCCTCTGGTCCTTCAATAGCACCACGCCTCACAAGGATACGATCTGCAATAGAAAAAATAAAATTTTACATACATCGATCCTATATTCCATAAGGGAATATACATTAAGTCTAGATCAAATATAAATGTAAAATCCTAGGGCTAACACAGCTCCTGCTGTATTAGTTAAATACAGTTATGCACACATAATAAAATGCCTTGACATGTCCAAGGGTCCAATCACACACAATAATCATAAGTCATAATAGTTGGAGCCTGCAACCACAGAGTTAGCATATCCTACTATTATCCTGTCTAAATTATATATGACATGTGTATAATTAAACTGAAAACCAAACACACAAAGGCAAACCCTAGCTCTGATACCAATTGTTGGTTGCTATGCGGAATATCATATCGATTCCCCTGTACAAAAATTTTATACAAGTCCTAAACCTTTACTAACAACCTATTGTGTTCTTTAGAAATTAAATTAGGAATTGCAAACGGAAATTAACATTATTGATTCCAAATTTAACTTATCTGTTCTTAGTGGTTTAGACTTGGATCACAAACGATGCTTAACATTATTGATCCAAATCCACCCATGTCATAAATTCAATTAAATATTAATTTCTAAAATTGGCTTCTAGGACTGCATGGCGAGGTACTAGGCCTTCTTGGGCATGGGATCATCCACCACCACCTAGACAAAGCCTTTTAAAGAAATTTAATATTTAATTTCCTTATAGTAACCCTAGGTTTAACCAAAAGGAACAATCGAATCATAAATTTGAAAAACAAACACAAACTCGAATCACAAATTCGATACCTAGAATCTCTAGCCTCTTGTGTTTGGAATTCATACAAAGAAAACTAGTATGATGCGGAAAATAATTACTAGTTATACCTTTCTTTGTAAGCAACAACCTCTTGATCTTCTATCGTATTCCTCTTCTTATCTCGGGCATTCTATGGGCAATATCTACCGAGATGAGAATCCACCAAGCCTCCTTCTTCTTTCTTCCAAGTTTCGACTAAACAACCTTCTCCAAGGAAAAACAAGTCTTGGCCACCAACCAAGCTCTAAGGGATACAAGAGCAAAGCCTCCTTTCTCTCCTTCTTCTCCTAGCAAGAACCGGCCACCACAAGAACTCCAAGAGGGGAATGCACCGACCACTAAAGAAGAAGAGAAGAGGAGAAGAATAGGGTCGGCCACACACCAAGGAAGAGAGGAGGGACTATAGAAGATATGTTGTGAGGTGAGACACCTCTACCCTCTCTTTTATATTCCTTTGTGTTGGCAAATAAAGAAATTTAATTATAATTAAAATATCCTTATATTCCTTGCCATTGGTTAATAAGGAAAATTTAATAAATTATTCCTTTTAACCCACATGCTATGGCCGACCACACCATCATGCTCCAAATAAGGCAAGTTTTAAATACAAAATTAGAACTTCCTTATTTGTTTCTGGAAATTTTAAAAATAAAAATTTCTCTATTAATTTTCCCTTCACGGTTGGTTATAAAAGTAAATTTTATAAATTAAAATCTCTCTATTAAAATATGTGGATGATTTCCAAAAGGAAAGGTATCTTTAAAATTAAAATCTTCCTCTCAATCTACAAATAAGGAAAGATATCAAATCTTTTCTTAATCTTTTGTAGAAACTATAATAGGAAAATTTTAATTTTAAAACTCTCTTTTATATCATCAAGATGGTTACAAAAAAGGAAAGTTTTATCAAAAATTAACATCCTCCTTTTAACTACAAATAAGGAATAATATCAAACCTTTCACTTAATCTTTTGTAGAAAGCTATAAAAGGAAAGATTTAAATTTTAAACTCTCTTTTAAAACCATGGTATCCACATATGGAAAGATTTTAAATAAAATCCCTTTTATTCTTTACATGGTCGGCCACACCAAGCTTAGGCTCCAAGCTAGGACCGGCCACCTCTACTTGGCTCAACCTTTTGCTTGGCCGACCCAAGCATGGACTCCAAGCTTGCTTGGCCGACCACCTAAGGTTGGGTAAGAAGATGAGTATAGGTGGGTATAACACTTTATAAATAAGAGGCTACGATAGAGACCGAGAGGAGGAATTGGTTTTGGTCTCCCGATGAAATTAAACTTCCCGTGTTTGCCCTGAACACCCAACTTAATTTCATCAATAATAATTCATACTACTAAAGAATTATTATTGAACTACCGCACCAATCCCAAATTATATTTTGGGCTCCTTCTTATTATGAGTGTGTTAATCTCCCTATGTTTAAGATGTCGGATGTCCACTAATTAATTGAGTTACTAACAACTCACTTTAATTAATATCTTAGTCCAAGAGTAGTACCACTTAACCTTATTGTCGTGTCGGACTTAGTCCACCTGTAGGGTTTAACATGACAATCCTTATGAGCTCCTCTTAGGGACATTATCAACCTAGATTACTAGGACACAGTTTCCTTTTATAATCAATAACACACACTATAAGTAATATCATTTCCCAACTTATCGGGTCTATTGATTTATCGAGCTAAATCTCACCTTTTGATAAGTTAAAGAAATAAATACTAAATATATGTGCTTGTTATTATATTAGGATTAAGAGCACACACTTCTATAATAACTAAGGTCTTGTTCTTTTATTAAGTTAGTATAAAAAGAACTTACTTTAAATGGTCCTGCTCAATACACTCAGAGTGTACTAGTATAACACCCACTAAGCTTTTAAGATAAAATAAGAGAATGATGAATTTGCCTTAGAAAAATATTAGTAGAATGTTGAACCAAAAAGAAATAAAAAGAAATAAAAATAGGGAGTTGTCAAGGATTGAACCTTGAATCTCTCATAATGTAAATGATAGGATTAATGAGTAATAACCAGTTGGGATAGGAATAATATATTGATAGCAAAGGAGGGAAACTCATGATAAGGATGAGAGTAAAAGCTAGCCAAAAGAAAACAAGAAAAGAACAAGAGAAAGGCAACTTGCCTTCCTTCTTTTCTCTCCCTCTTCCTCTCTCTTTTTGCCGTGACTTAAAGAGGACCATTAAGGGGATTCATTCCCCCTTGTTTCATCATGAATGATGAGAACAAATAAATAAATAAAATAAAAATAAAATGAAAAAAAAGGGCTAAGGGAGAAGGAAAGCAAAAACCAATTTTTGCTACCTCTTCCCCCTTAACATAAAAGGGAGCATGTGAAGAGAAGATTTGATTTTTCTCTCATTTCTCTCATTCTCCCCTCTCCATCACCGAGAACCTCAGCCCCCTCTCCTCCATTTTCGGCCCCCAAAAACAAAGTTCCTCCTAGGATACAAGTAAGGCTACCAAGGGAAAACAAAGGAGGAGAACAAGAAGAAGAAACCCTTTCTTCCATCACCACACTTTAGAACCACAAGCGAAAAGGATGTAAGTATCTCCTCACCTGTGGTACAAGTAGTTTTGATGTGTTTTTGGATTTTATGAAGATTTTAAAACCTAGAACAAAGTTGTGAAAATTTCGGCCAAAGGAAGGACTTGTGATCCTAGGAATGTTTAAAATAAGCCTTGATTCATGATAATTTTTCTATGCTTTGTAAGAAGGTTTTCTCTCATATTTTTATATATATGTGATGTTGGATTAGAGATGTATCTAACCCTAGAGTTTCGGCCAAAAAGGTTTTATAAGGGCTAGGGAATTTATTTGTTTACCTAACTTGCACAAAACCCTCTAAATAAATGGTTAAGGATCCATTATTGTTTTCATACTTGAAGGTTACTTGGAACCAAAAGTATCCCACTCACAAGTTTCAGCCAAGGAAGGGTTTAGGGTTAGGAATACTTTGAATTTAAACTCACCATGTTTATATGATAGAATATAGAGTTTCTTAAAGAAGTTGCATGCTTGTATGTTGATAGAAACTCATGAACACCACTCTTAATGTTTCGGCCATGGTAAGGTGGATGGCTTAGAATATCTTAAATAGATTTTTAACATGCTCAAAACCTCCATGAAAATAAGATATGAAAGTTGTTTAATGCTCCCATGCTTAATTAGAGTATAGGAAAATTGGTTGCATGATATATGATAATTATGACCACAAGGGTCCTAGCTTGTTGTGAACCAAATTTATATGTATAGTTTCTTTGATATTTTTTCCATAAAACTTGTTTAGGTTTTCCATACTTTAGGCCACCTAAAACCTAGTTTAAAGACTTGGAAGGTTTCGGCCAAACATATGCTATGAGATAAAGAAAGGAAAAACCTAGGAGACCTAAGACACAATTTAAATGTATGCTTATAGTACTTGACTTTTATACATGTTATGAAATGTGTTATGACTTTCTATGCTTTTATGCCATTTGAACAAATTCTATGCTTGATGAGGTTCGGCCATGTAGGGTTTAAAGACCTAGAAACCCTAAAATTTAGACCTCATGTATTAAAGATACTTCTTATGAAATTGAGATAACATGTTGATTGTGTTCACATGCTTATATATTTAACCATAATTCAAATGGACACCTTAAGGTCTCGGCCATGAAGGGATACATGCCCTAGAAACCCTAGAACTTACATTGAACATGCTCATGTCACTCTCCATGAAATATGAAATGTAGAAAGCTAAAAAAATTCACATGCTATATGTTGTTAGTGACCTAAATTGATGCTAAGGGAAGTTTCGGCCATGACCACTTGAATGATGCCATTTATGAATTTATACATGATGTTAGAGTAAGTTCACATGCTTGTATGCTTGCTTGAAAACCTAAATGAGTACTTGTAAGTTTCGGCCAAGACATAAATTTAAGGGCTTAAAGAATTTAGGAACTAACTCAATGGTGCTTACCATATTTCTTGAAATGAATGCTATAAATATGGTTAAGGTTTCCATGCTTTATGTCCTTTAGAACCTTGTTTCCCACTTGTTAAGATTCGGCCAAATGAGGTTTAAGGACTTGGAGAACTTAGAGTCCAAGTAAATCTTGGTTATGATACTTCCTATGAAAATGATATGTGAATGAATTAGGTTCTACATGCTTGGATGTGTTTAAAACCTAAATGGGCACCTAAGAGGGTTTCGGCCATGATAAGAACCCAAAGGATTAGGAAGCTTAGTACCCAAATTAATCATGTTACATTGTTCCTTATGATTGGATGAGCACATGATATACTTTTATGCTTAGACATGTATGCTTGTGAGCTATACCAGATGAGAATTTCTACGATATGTTATGAGTTCAAAATATGCATGTTTTATGTTATGATATGTGGGTAAATCTTACATGCTTTGGTGATATGATATGAGCTGAAAATATGTATGCTTATGTTATGATAGGTGGTTAAATTATGCATGCTTTGACGCTATGTTTAGTGCTTAAAATATGCATGCTTTCATGATATGCTATGTGGTTAAATTATGCATGCTTTGATGCTATGTTTAGTGCTTAAAATATGCATGCTTTCATGATATGCCATGTGGTTAAAATTATGCATGCTTGATGATATGCTTTATGCTTAAAATATGCATGTTTTTATGATCCATGCCTAAGTGATGCATATTGTTATGATATGATGTATGCCTAAGTGATGCATACTTTTATGGTATGATGTATGCCTAAGTGATGCATACCTTTATGACATGATGTATGCCTAAGTGATGCATACTTTTATGACATGATGTATGCCTAAGTGATGCATACTTTTATGATATGATGTGTGCCTAAGTGATGCATGCTTTTATGATGTATGATATGTATAAGTATGACATGTACTTTACTTTATATGGCTTGTACCAAGGATGGGCTCCATAAGCGCCCCGAGGTCGATGGAATAAGACTCGGGCCTCGTTAGGGATGGGCTCCTAAGTGCCCCTAGGTCGATGGAGTAAGACTCGGGCCTAGTATGTTTACTTGTAGGGTTCAAGACTTGCTACCTTGGACCTACATAGGTTGCGCGCAATATGTAAGTGGTGCATAGCCGTGATCCCTTTAAGTTGAGATTATGTTCAAGTATATATATGTAAGAAGAAATGGTTTTAAAGATCATGTGACATACACATGTTTTTCGGATACATGTTTTTCAAAATCATATTGCATATACCTTATGATGATTTATGATATGCCATGGTTAGATATGATTATGTTATGTTCCATGATATGTCCATGTGTAGGATATGCCATGACTCCTTATGATGATATGCCATGATTAGATACGATTATGTTATGCTTCATGCTATGCTTTACGCTATGATATGCCATGACTAATTATGATTTCTTCATGTTGCATGATATGCTTAAAAGAGTATGTTACATTATGTCATGACTAGTTGAAGTGATGCCATGTTGAGACATTCTTTGATTATACTATGATTTTCGGTTTTAGTGAGTAGGAAAGGAACTTACTGAGCCATGAGTGCTCACAGCTTACTGTCCTTGTACCACAGATAAAGGAAAAAGCTGGATGAGCTAGAGGAGCAGCAGGAGAGGCAAGGAGATGTGTGTGGCGGTGGCTAGGCAACCAAATAAGAACCTGCTTTAAAACTTTTAAAGAACTACGCTTTGGTATCATGAATTGTAGTACCATATGTGTGACTTGATGTTATGTTTCTACTAAATTTGTTATCATGTTATTGAGGCACTAATAGTGTAGTTCGGATTTGATAAAAAGGAAAACAAAAGAAAAGTTTTTATTAAACTAAGAAAATTATTTTAAGTCTTCCGCTGTTATTTGTACATAGAGTATCGTAGCCTCGTCCCTTAGGGTTAGCAGGTAGGGCGGGCGTTACAACTAGTGTAATTTTATAGTTCAGATAAACTAATACCAAATTACACTATGACTATTCCAATGGTTTGTTCCTATCCATCTTAGTCGTGAGCTACTGTTTATAATTTATAAAGAATCGATAACATGATCTTCTGTATGTGACACCACACACCATGTTATCTACAATATAAATTAATTGAACAACTACACTTAGCATGTAGACATTTTTTACCAATGTGATTCTTTATTTTAAAATAAATATTTTCAAAAGCTAGGCTTTTAGTATACACTCTAACATTCCACACGGCCCGTGTCATGGCCATGCGAGTTGTCACGGCCATGCCTATCTTCTGCACTGGTTTGGTGGCATGACCGTGCGAGTTGACACGACCATGCCTATCTTCTGCACTGGTTAAGTGGCACGGCCATGCTCTTCCTCTCTTCTGGTTAAGTGGCACGACCGTGCGAATCCGCACGGCCGTGTCTTCTTTCTGATCTTGATACACCGCACGACTGTACGAATTGTCACGACCGTGCATCAAGGGCGTGCAAATTTGTAGACCATTTTATCACATCTTAATGTGGTATTCTTGAGTTGGGGTCTTCATCAAAATTGTAGGGCTTGACGTTAGCTACAATTCAGTATAAAGAACAGCCAAAAATCCAAGGGACCACAAAGTTATACCTGTTTTACTCTTCATGTGCAGTGCAGGATTTGACACGACCGTGTGCCAAGGCCGTGTCTCATAGAAACGAACTTTAGACCTTCAAGACTTAGTTTTATCTGGTTGAGGTCTTCATAATAGTTGTAGATTTTGAAGTTATCTACATTTTCATATCTGGAATGGCTCATAACTCCAAATGTGCAGAACGTTATGGTCATTTTACTTTTAGTCTGCAGTGTTGGAAATTTCACTCGGGCTTCACAAGGCTCGGACACCTTGGAAGCTCTGGACCCCACTTAAGCTTCATTCTTTTTGCTCCAAAATCACGTCCTATCAACAAGAAAATACATAAAGAGCAAATCTCTGAATAAAAGAGTATTTATGCTGAATATATGCTAAGAGAGGCGAACATGCATAGAATATACGTGAATAAAGTAAGTGAATGTGCGTCAAAACATGTATAAATGATCATAATATTTACGCACATCACGCCCCCAGACTTGAACCTTTTATTGTCCTCAAGCAAACCCCGCAATCTAGATTCATATGGTTAAATAGTACATCATAATCTCTAGCAAATCAATCTAATCCTATCAGATGATTTCATTGGTGAGCAAGATACAAAAGTAGTTTGAGTATGACCAAAGTAGTAGTCCTCCGTGCTCAGTGCGAAAGTAGCCTAAATTTATCAAGTTTCAATCCCTAAGTCTAGTCAAGTCATCATAAAATTGTGTTCCTTATGCTTCCAGCGATAGACACTTACCTGCCACATGCAAGGTTCATTCTCCACAAAAATGATATGCATCATCTACACAAGGTCTCAAAAGAATACTCAGTATCAAGAGAAACATAACATTCATTTCCCCAGTAACCTAACTCGGTTTCAAAGGGGTGAATTGCTAGTTTCCACTCACGACAACTATTTTTTTATTCCTTTTTTTTTCTTTGAATGTTTGCAAAGTATCAAACTTGAACAAACCTTCATTTTTTTTTTTTTTTGGAATTGATTTTTCCAAATGAGCCTACATGATCTGAGTTTATCCAGTAACCAAAATGTAGTTGAGAGGTCATCATAGAAACACAAGTACTAGTCCAATTCCATGAATCATGACTATTTTAGAGTTATCAACCATTAAAAATAGGCATAGTGTATAGAGATCCTAAAACAAGGCCAGTACTTAAAACTCTTATAGTAAAAACGTTGCTCACTTCATGCTATCATAGATAGAAAAAGATAGATCACTAAACATAATAGCACTATAAGTAGCCAATAAACCATATGGAATCTAAAATAAACGTGCTAGTATTTTGCAATAAAGAACAAACAGTCATGATGTGATGTAAGATGCAACCGGCAAAAATTTTATTAAGCAAAAAGAAATAAGCAAAAACTAAACTAAACTAAATGCATCTAATGCATCCCTCCAGACTTAAATTTTTCATTGTCCCAATAAAAACTAGAAATGTAATGTGAAGGAGATTTATGAAGTTTAGAGAAGTTACCAAGTGCTGAGCTCCAAATGATTGACATTCATATTTTTTTTTTAAAATACTCCTCTATCCAATGTTCACATTCTTCCACAACTTTGAATTCTACAAAAAATAAGATAGACAAGAAAAATTAAGTAGAGGGTATGATTTATTATCAATGAAGTAAAAAGAACTAAAGACATAAAAGAAAACAAGGAACATGAACTTGAGTTGCCTCCCAAGAAGTGCTTGTTTTAGGTCTTTTGTTCGGCCACCTCATTGAATTCATCGAAATCTCGCTCTTGGAGGGGTAAGATATTTCAACACCCTCCTACCCAGGGCTCTTATTATGGAGAGAGCTTTCATCAAAAGGCCTATAGAGTAAAGTATAACTCTCTCCATCTTGGTCTTCTTTGAAGTTCTTTCAGGTGGTCGAAGACGGTTCAGATCGAGCTTCCAAATATAGGCCCCATGAAAATCTGCACACCCAAAAGAAAAACTTACCTCTCCCAAGCATGCTATATTAGATAGAACTAGAACCTTATTAAGATGAACTGAGTATGTATCACAAATTGAATCATATCCAAAAAAATCAATTATAGGTACCTCTATAAAATTTTCCAAAAGATACTAACCTTGCTTTGTTGAGAGATACCTGAAAGTTTTAAACATGTGGATGTGACTTCTGAATCTTGTATTTGTTAGAGTATATACTAAATGCCTAGCTTTTTGTAAACATTTATTTTGGAATAAAGAATCACATTGGTCAAATATCTACATTTATATGCTAAGTGTAGTTGTTCAATTAATTTATATTGTAGATAACATGGTGTGTGGTGTCACACACAGAAGATCATGTTATCAGTTTCCTATAAATTATAAAAGGTGGCTCACGACTAAGATGGAAAGGAACAAACCATTGAAATAGTCATAGTGTAATTTGGTATTAGTTTATCTTGACTATAAAATTATACTAGTACACTCTAAGTGTATTGAGTAGGACCATTTAAGGTAGTTTCTTTTTATACTAACTGCGTAAGAGAACAAGATCTTTGTTATTATGGAAGTGTGTGCTCTTAATCATGATATAATGACAAGCACGTATACTTAATGTTTATTTCTTTAATTTATCAAAGGGTGTAATTTAGCTCGTTAAATCAATAGGCCCGATAAGTTGGGAAAATGATGTTATTTATATGGTGTGTTGTTGATTATAGAATGAAACTGTGTCCTAATAATCTAGGTTGATGATGTCCCCAAGAGGAGCTCATAAGGATTGTCATGTAAACCCTACAGGTGGACTTAGTCTGACATGAAATAAGGTTGAGTGGTACTACTCTTGGAGCTAGATATTAATTAAGTGAGTTGTCAGTAACTCATTTAATTAACGAACATTCAATATCTTAAGCACAGGGAGATTAACACACTCATGATAAGAATGAGCCCATATAGTAATATGAGATTGGTGTGGTAGTTCAATAATAACTCTTTAGTGGTATGAGTTATTATTGATAAACTCGAGTTGGGTATTCGGGGCGAACACAGGAAGCTCAAGTTCATCGGGAGACCAAAACCAATTCATCCTCTTGGTCCCTATTGCAGCCTCTAAATTTTAAAGTCTTATATCCACCTAAAGCCCACCTTCTTACCCACCTTAAGGTGGCTGGTCAAGTCTAGCTTGGAGTCCAAGCTAGGGTCGACCAAACCAAGGTAGATGTGTTCAAGTTGTGGCCGACCCTAGCTTGGAGCCCAAGCAAGGGCGGTCGGCCACATTCACATTGAAAGGGAGTTTAAAATTATAAATCTTTCCTTTTATAGCTTTCTACAAAAGATTAAGAGAATAATTTGATATCTTTCCTTATTGCAGTTAAAAGGAAGATTTTAATTTTTTGATAAATTTTAAATATTTCTTTATATGGAAGTCATGGTTTTAAAAGAGAATTTTAAAATTATAAATCTTTCTTTTTATAGCTTTCTACAAAGGATTAAGAAAAAGATTTGATATCTTTCCTTATTTGTAGTTTAAAGGAAGATTTTAATTTTTTATTAAACTTTCCTTTTTGTAACCATCCATATGTTTTAAAAGAGAGATTTTAATTTATAAAACTTTCCTTTTATAACCAACCATGAAGGGATTTAAAGAAAGAAATTTTTTAATTAAAATTTATTACTGGAAACAATTAAGGAAGTTTTAATTTTGTATTTAAAACTTTCCTTATTTGGAGCTTGATGAGGTGGTCACCCATTAAAAGAACAAAAGGACATTGTAATTAAATTTTCCTTTTGTTGGCAAGGAAAATAAGGAAGTTATGTCTAAAACTTTCCTTATTTGCCAAGACCAAGGAATATAAAAGAGAGGGTAGGGGTGCCTCACCTTACAAAACATCTATTATTCCTCTCCTCTCTTCCTTGGTGTGGTCACCCCTCCTCCCTTGCTCTTCCTCTTCTCTTCTTCTTTGGTGGCCGACGACATCATCTTTTGGAGATTGTTTGGTGGCCGGATCTTGCTTAGAGAAGAAGGAGGGATAGGAGGCATTGTTTCTTAGCATCCCTAGGAGCTTGGTTGGTGACCGAAGTTCTTCATCTCTAGGAGATTATTGGTGGCCAAAACTTGGAAGGAAGAAGAAAGGCTTGGGTGGTTTTCATCTTAGTAGATCGTCGCCCACACGACATCCGAGATAAGAAGAGGAATACAATAGAAGATCGTGAGGTCTATAAGCTACAAAAGTTATAACTAGTTATTTAATTCCGCATCATAACTAGTTCATCTTTTGTATAGATCTTGAAAAACCAAATACAAGAGGCTATTGGTTTTTATTTATCAATTTTGTAATCGATTTTTCATTTCGATTTCATGTTACGATATTGTCTTTCTATTGAGGTCTTCGTAGTTAAACCTAGGTTACTTAAGAAGTTTAAATATCTGATTTTTTTGAAACGCTTTGTCTAGGCAGTGGTGGATGCTCCCATACCCAAGAAGGTCATATGTCTCGCCACGTTTGACTTGGAAGCCAATCCTCGAAATAGATATTTGATCAACTTCTGTAATATGGTTTAACTTAAGAAGAACACATCGGTTAAATTTGGAGTAAGAATGTTAAGCATCGTTCCCAATCCAAATTTAACTTCTGAAGGACAACTTGGATTAATAATGTTAAATTCTATTTTCAATCCAAGTTGAACTTCAGTAGAGCACAAGGGTAGCTAGGAAAGTTCTATGCTTGTACAAAATTTTTGTACAGGGGAACTAAAGCGGTCTCCAGATATAACAACCAACAATTCGTATCAGAGCTAGAGGTTGCCTCTGTGTGTTTGGTTTTCAGTTTAATTATGCACATGTCATACATAATTTAGGCAGTATAATAGTAGGATATGCTAATTATGTGATTGCATGCTCCAACTATTATGATTTATTGTGATTGTGTGTGATTGGACCCTCGGACATGTCGAGGGCATTTTATGTGTGTGCATGATTGTATTATAAAATACAACAAGAGCTGTATTAGATTTAGAATTTTATATTTTATTCGATCTAGACTTTATGTACATTCCCTTGTGGAATATAGGATCGATATATGTAAAATTCTATTTTTGTCGCAGATCGTATCCTTGCAAGTTATGGTACTATCAAAGGACCAGAGGCGCAGCAGAAAAGGAAGCTCGATGGACCCGACGACATGAACCCTAGGGCGGGCAATGCACAGAGGATAGTGATGGAAGAAGCCATAATAGTTGGAAAATTAATTTCTATATTTATTGCTTTTATTTAATGTGATGTGTGTGTGCATGTGATGTATGCTTGCATGATAAAATTCCTCACCTTAAATAACTAAGTGGGAGAGGGATTTTAAATAAATTCCATGGTCTCCATTACTGGTTTGAAAGTGATGCAAACAAACTTGTGTGTTGGCTCTGAGTGCCTTCCTCCACAACGGATGAGTTTATTTGCGGATCACTAGATCAAACTTTCTTACTGGAAGGTTATAGGAAATTATTTAGGAGTGTGTGATCTTCACTATCTGAAGGGGTACAATCCTATTTAATGGACTAAGTATCAAGTAATGGTATACACTTAAACGCATTCAATAGTATCCTCCCCAACGGGGTCACTGCTATTTTTGCGTGACCAAAGGAAAACCAACTATTAATTTTATTTGTCATAAAATTAGGATGACAAGATAATAAAATTAATGGGTAAAACCTCCTCTTACAAATGCTTGAATTTGTATACGTCCACACTAACGTGGCATGCAAAATTCATGGTGTTTTGAGGTGTTCGTAAATTTAAATAGTATTATTTGAGAAATCAATATTATTATAAATTTAGAGTCTTGACCAAATCTTCTTTTTGTGATTCTTAGGATGACTTTCAACCCACTGGCCATTATACTGAAAGAGAACAAACTTACTGGTCCCAATTACATAGATTGGAAAAAAAACCTGGACATTATCCTAACTTCTGAAGGCTATAAGTTTGTACTATTAGAGGTCTACCCTAATGTGCCTAATAGTGATTCTAGTGAAGAGGAGATTGAGTATCATAAGAAATGGGTAAAGGTAGATGAGATGGCATGGTGTTACATTTTGGCTTCAATGTCAAATGTGCTGCAACATCAACATCAGGACATACCTACTGCTTATGACATGATGAACAATCTCAAGGAACTCTTCGGACACCAGAATCGGGCTACTAGGCAAGAGGCAATGAAAAAATTAATGACAGACACCATGCTAGAAGGGACACCTGTAAGGTATCATATCCTAAAAATGATGGCTTACTTGAACGAAATACAAATCCTTGGAGTTGAAATCGATAGGGAAACCCAGATCGATATTATTGTCCAAATGCTACCCAGAAGTTTTGAGCAGTTCCACTTAAACTATAACATGAATAAAAGGGCTTATACGTTGGCGGAACTTCTAATAGAACTACAGGCAACAAAAGGTATATTTCATCATAGTTCTTAGATTCACTTTGCTGAAAATGTTTCTACTTCTAAGTCGAAAGGAAAGAAGAAGAAAAAGAAACAAGCTGGTTCAACAAAGAAAGTGAATCGATCTCTAGGTACGAGACTAAAGGCTAGAGTGAAGAAGCTGAAAGGCAAGTACTTCATTTGCATGTAGGCAGGACATTGAAAGGTGAACTGTCCTCGTAGGAAGGAGAACAATAAAGGTATGTCTTATTCTCTAGTTGTTGAAACATGTTTAGCGGTGTTAGTGTGTAGATACGGGAGCCACTGATCATGTCGGCAATTCATTGCAGGGGTTCTAGGAAACCCGATGACTATATGAAAGAGAGATAACCGTCTACATGGGCAATGCTATGAAAGTGGTGGTCGTTGCAGTGGGAGACGTCTACTTATCATTTGATAGGAATAGAACCTTGATTTTGAGAAATTGTCTTTATGTACCAAGTTTTAGAAGGAATTTAATTTCATTTTCTAAACTGTTTTTGGATGGATATACTGTTTCTTTTGATGACAAAGTGGTTGTCAAGAAAAAGAGGATAACTATCTGTTCTGGTACATTAGGTGGCAATTTATATACTCTAAATCTGATAACTCCCACAAAGCAACAAATGAAAATTAATAACACATCCTCTAATTCTAATAAGAGAAAGGAAATTTCAAAAATAAACCAAACTTATCTTTGGCATCTTAGGTTTGGTCATATTAACTTGAGTAGAATTCAAAGGTTAATAGTCGATGGACTTTTGGGTTCATTGGTGGTGGAAAATTTTTCAACCTGTGAGTCTTGCTTAGAAGGAAAGAAGACCAAGAGACCTTTTAAGGCCAAGGGGTATAGAGCCAAAGATGTGTTAGAACTGGTTCATTCTGATTTGTGTGGTCTTGTCTATTCAAGCAAGAGGTGGTTTTGAATATTTTGTCTCTTTTATAGATGACTATTCGAGATATGGGTATAATTACTTGATGCGTCACAAGTCTGAGTGCTTTGATAAGTCCAAAGAGTACAAGGCTGATGTGGAGAAACGTCACGGTAAAAGCATCAAGACACTACGGTCTGATCGTGGTGGCGAGTACCTCTCAGGAGAGTTTAGGAATTACTTATCAGAGGTTAGGATTCAATCCCAATTGTCGGTACCTAGTACACCCCAACAGAATGGTGTGGCAGAATGAAAGAATAGGACTCTTATGGAAATTGTTAGATCGATGATGAGCTATTCAAAATTACCAAATTCATTTTGGGGATATACTCTAGAAATAGCAGTGTACATTCTAAATATGGTACCTTCTAAATCAGTACCCTTTACTCCCATAGAATTATGGAATGGACGTAAACCTAGTCTGAAACATATTCGGATTTGGGGTAGTCCAGCACATATGATGAAGGGAGACACTGACAATTTGGAATCACGTACAGAAGTTTGTTTGTTTGTGGGATATCCTAAGGGAACAAAAGGTGATTTGTTTTATAATCTTAAAACTCAGAAAATCATTATTAGCACCAATGCTCAATTTTTAGAGGAAGATTATGTAATGAACTATAAGGCCATGAGTAAAATTGTTCTAGAAGAAATTAGAGAGGACATATCTAGTCTAGTACCAACAGTACAAGATGAAATATCACAAGAAACTGTAACATATATCACAAATGATACACAACCACAGATAGTGCCTCGTTATAGTGGGAGGGTTGTGAGGCAACCTGAAAGATTCATGTTTTTGGGAGAGTCTTCGGACTTGATCCCTGGTGAACATGAACCTGATCCCCACACATATGATGAAGCACTTCATGATAAAGATGCAGTATCTTGGCAAAGAGCGATGAATTCTAAAATAGAATCTATGTATTCTAACAAGGTCTGGGAACTTGTAGAATCACCAAATGGTGTAAAATCCGTTGGATGTAAGTGGATCTACAAAATAAAAGGAGGGACAGATGGGAAGGTGGAAACCTTCAAAGCAAGGCTTGTTGTGAACGGGTAAACTCAGAAAGAGAGAATCGATTATGAGGAAACCGTTTCGCTGGTAGTCATGCTTAAGTCTATCCAGATTCTTTTATCTGTTGCCACTCATATGGATTATGAGGTTTAGTAAATGGATGTCAAGACAGCTTTCCTTAACAGAAGTTTTGAAGAAAACATCCATATGAAGCAACCAGAGGGGTTCATAGCAAAGGGCAAAGAGCATATAGTTTGTAAGCTAAATCAGTCTATTTATGGACTGAAGCAAGCTTCTAGGTCTTGGAACATCTGATTTAATGAAGTAATCCAGTCTTATGGATTTATTCAGTGCCCGGATGAGTCTTGTGTATACAAGAAGTATGACAGAAATGTGGTGGTATTTCTTGTACTTTACGTAGATGATATTTTTTTAATTGGCAACAATATCAAAGTATTATCAGACGTAAGGGTATGGTTGTACAAGTAATTCGATATGAAGGACTTAGGAGAATGTGCACATATTCTTGGGATCAAAGTAATAAGGGATCGCAAGAAAAGGATGTTGTGCTTGTCCCAAGCTTCATATATCGAAACAATCCTTGCTCATTTTAGCATGAAAAACTCCAAGAAAGGTTTTATACCTTTTAGGCATGGAGTAGCTTTATCTAAAGAGATGTCTCCAAAGACATTAAAGGAGATAGAGGGCATGAAGGCAGGTCCTTATGCTTCGGCTGTCGGAAGCCTAATGTATGTAATGCTGTGTACGAGATCGGATATCTGTTTTATCGTGGGCATTGTTAGCAGATATCAAAGTAACCCTGGACAGGGACATTGGACTGCTGTAAAGCATATATTGAAGTACCTAAGAAGGATTAGAGATTATATGCTAGTTTACCAGTCAGATGATTTGCTCCCTATCGGTTATACGGATTCTGACTTCTAATTAAATAGGGACAATAGTAGGTCTACATCAGGCTATGTGTTTACTTTAGAAGGTGGAGTCATATCATGGAGCAATGTTAAGCAGAAATGTGTTTCAGACTCGACCATGGAGCTGAGTATGTGGCAACCTCTGAGGTAGCCAAAGAAGCGGTATGGTTCAGGAACTTCTTAATGGACTTAGATGTGATTCCTGGTTTGCCCAAAATTATCACAATTTATTGTGATAATAGTGGTGCAGTAGCAAACTCGAAAGAACCACAAGCCCATAAGGTGAGTAAACACATTGAGCAAAAGTACCACCTGATACGAGACATTGTAAAGCGAGGTGAAGTTGTTGTCGCCAAGATTGCATCAGTAGATAACTTGGAAGATCCTTTCACTAAGGCCTTTCCGACGAAAGCTTTTGATCGACATGTTGAAGGAATGAGAATTAGATATATGACAGCGTTTATGGCAGCATAGTCTTTTAATATAAGTGGGAGGTTGTTAGAATTGTTGGGTTCTTCGGGCCGTGAAAACCGCTTTTTCGCGTCGCGGAAACCCCGAGTCACCCAAAGCCATGGATCTCGTGCAAAGATTCGTAAACAAAATTTTCGAAAAACCTTTTCTTGTACGAGTTTGTAAAAACTTTAGATCTACACTAAAGTTAAGATCATTACCCTTGTAGCGAAGCCCTTCGCGTTCCCGCTTGTCCAAGATGTCGCCGGATCTCTAGTTGTCAAAGTAGACAACCTCTATATGTATCCACACGGACACAAGTAGAAGGAGATGACCAAAACACAAGGTGTGCTAGCACCAATGGAGTGTTCGGCCAAGGAATGGGAGAAGGAGAAGAGAGAGCACCCAAGGGAGAAGAAGAGTGAATGTGGAGACCATTAAGAGTTGTAACCCCCATGAGGTGGCACTCTAGGATGATGTGGATCAACACTATTGGTCCACATCTTGCCACCTCACTAAATGACATGGCAACAAGTGTAACCTCCTCATTTAATGTGGGTCGGCCACATTAAATGCTATGGAGGCTTGTAACCTCCATGAGGTGGCACACATTGATGATGTGGAGCAATCCTATTGGTCCACATCTTGCCAACTCACTAGTGATGTGGCAAAAAGTCAAGCCAAACATGACTTTTTCTCTTCCTCTCAAATCAAGTCAAACTTGATCAAATCTCTCTCATGGTTGATCTAATCCAACCATATGATTCAAGCCAACTTAATATAATGAATCTAATTCATTAAATTAAGTTGATTTAATGAGTCATAATCTAAATTAGACTCATTGAATACCTGAATCAACTTGAATCCAACTCAATTAGCCAAATTTGGATTACTCTTAATCCAATATGATTCATCAAATGAATCTAATCCTCTTGGTTCATCATATGAACCAAATCTCCATCTAATTGTCCTTAGTGTGTGACCCTATAGGTTCTTGTAACGTTGGCAATGCCCTAAACCCATTTAGGAGCATAAATAATGAGCGGTATCTAGCAACACATCATTACTACACAAGTTACAAGAATGTCGAGATCCGACATCACCTTGTGACTACTAATTGTGACTCCTCACAATATGTGACATTGTCCTTCTATCCTAGACATCTAGATTGATCAATGTGAGTCATAGACCGTGTCATCCTCTAATCAATCTAAATCTTGAACTCCAAGTAGACTCACTCGATCAAATGAGCTCAACATCTAATGTTGACTCATTTGGGCATGGCCATGCACTTCGTGGTCTAACTCTATCAAGAATATTAATGTCGCTCCCGTCATATGGGAGGGATAGATCCCATCTACATCACTCACATCCCTCTGCATAATTTATTACATACCCAGTAATCGCCTTTATAGTCCACCCTGTTACGGGTGACGTTTGACGAAACCAAAGTACATAACTCCTTATGTAGGGATCCATGGTGACTTCAGGTCAAAGGACTAATAGTCATACTAATAGCCACATGAGAAAGTATATGACACTCATATAACGATCCATGATACTTTCTCATGGCGGGTCATTCAGTATACATTCTCTAATGCATACCCATGTGTCAGCTTGATATCTCTATATCCATGACTTGTGAGATCAAGTCATCGAGCTGACCTACATGCTAGTCTTATTATATTAACATTGTCCCTGAATGTTAATACTCGACTAGGAATGATTTAGAGTAGTGTTCCCTATATCATCTCACTATCGATTCAATTAATCGATTGATATAGGTATGAACCTTCTACTCAAGGACGCTATTATACTTAGTCTATTTGGCACTAATACAAATAAGTATAACAACCAAACAAATGCCTTTATTAATATACAAGAATATGATACAATGAGTCCATACAATCATCAAATGATTGGCTCTAGGGCTCTAACTAACAATCTCCCACTAGCACTAGTGCCAATCGGTATAGGCTCTAAGGCCTAATGACCTAGTGTGACCATCATGCTTTCTCTGTGCCAAAGCCTTGGTTAAGGGATCTGCGATGTTAGCCTCTGTAGGTACTCTGCAAATCTTCACATCTCCTCTATCGATAATCTCTCGAATGAGATGGAAGCGCCGTAGTATATGCTTGGTCCGCTGGTGTGAGCGAGGTTCCTTCGCCTGTGCTATAGCTCCATTGTTGTCACAATAGAGCTCAACTGGGTCAGCGATGCTAGGAACCACCCCAAGTTCAGTGATGAACTTGCGGATCCAAACTGCCTCCTTCGTTGCCTCTGATGCAGAAATACACTCGCCCTCTGTTGTAGAATCAGCTACTGTATCCTGCTTCGAACTCTTCCAGCTCACAGCACCACCATTAATGCAAAATATGAACCCCGACTGCGATCTATAGTCATCCTGGTCGGTCTGGAAGCTAGCATCACTGTAACCCTTTACAGCTAGCTCATCATTGCCTCCATATATCAAGAAATATTCTTTAGTCCTTCTTAAGTACTTAAGAATATTCTTGACCGCTATCCAGTGACTTTCACCTGGATCTGACTGGTATCTGCTCGTCATGCTCAAAGCATACGAGACATCAGGACGAGTACATAGCATGGCGTATATGATAGATCCTATGGCTGAGGCATAAGAGATCTGATCCATGCGGTCTCTCTCCTCTCTAGAAGAGGGACCTTGAGTCTTCGAAAGACTCACGCCATGTGACATCGGCAGAAATCCCTTCTTGGAGTTCTGCATGGCAAACCGTAGGAGTACCTTGTCAATGTATGTACTCTGACTTAGGCGAAGCAATCTCTTAGATCTATCTCTATAGATCTGTATCCCTAGAATGCGGGATGCCTCACCTAAGTCCTTCATTGAGAAGCAACTCCCTAGCCAGGTCTTGACAGACTGAAGCATAGGGATGTCCTTCCCAATGAGTAGTATGTCATCCACATACAATATGAGGAAGACAACTATATCCCCTACAACCTTCTTGTAGACTCAAGGCTCATCTTCGTTCTTGATGAAACCAAACTGTTTGATTGCATCATCGAATCGAATATTCCAGCTCTGAGAAGCTTGCTTTAGTCCATAAATGGACCTATGCAGCTTGCATACTCTGCTAGTATGTTGTGGATCTACAAAACCCTCAGGTTGTGTCATGTACACATCCTCGAGTAGGTTTCCATTCAGAAACGTGGTTTTGACATCCATCTGCCATATCTCATAGTCATGGTAGGCTGCAATAGCAAGCATGATCCGAATGGACTTAAACATCGCTACTGGAGAAAAAGTTTCATCATAGTCAATACCATGAATCTGCTTGAAACCTTTAGCTACCAAGCGACCCTTATAGATAAGTCCATCCATGTTAGTCTTTCTCTTAAAAACCCACTTGCACCCAATGGGTTTTACCCCTTCAGGTGGATCAACCAAAGTCCATACTTGGTTGGTGTACATGGATTCCATTTCGGATCTCATGGCCTCTAGCCATTTCTCAGAATCTGGTCTCATCACAGCTTCCTGATAGGTGGTAGGCTCATCCTCTATGAGCACAATGTCATCATGGTCAGACAAGAGAAAAGAGTATCTCTCAGGCTGACAACGTACCCTATCAGACCTGCGAAGAGGTATGTCTACTTGAACTGGTTGTTGTTCCTCAACTCCTTGTGGAACAACATCGTCCACAACACTTTGTGGTTCCAGTTCAATTTCCATCGAGGCATTAGTGCTATTGTTCGCATCTTGAACTTCTTCAAGATCGAACGCGCTCCCACTAGTCTTTCTAGAAACAAAGTCCCTTTCTAGAAAGACCCCAGTCTTTGCCACTGTTGGGATGTATACTAAAAGCCTAGATTTTGGTATAAACATTTATTTAGAAATAAGAATTACATTGGTCAAATGTCTACATTTATGATAAATGTAGTTGTTCAATTAATTTATATTGTAGATAACATGGTGTGTGGTGTCACACACAGAAGATCATGTTATTGGTTCCTTATAAATTATAAACAGTAGCTCACGACCATGATGGAAAGGAACAAACCATTGGAAGGTCGTAGTGTAATTAGGTATTAGTTTATCTTGACTATATAATTACACTAGTACACTTAGAGTGTATTGAGTAGGACCATTTGAGGTCGTTTCTTTTATACTGACTTTATAAAGAAACAAAGACCTCGGTTATTATGGAAGTGTGTACTCTTAATTCTAATATAATAACAAGCATATATATTTGATATTTATTTCTTTAATTTATCAATGGGTGAGATTTAGTTCGATGAATCAATAAGCCCGATAAGTTGGGAAATGATATCACTTATAGTGTGTGTTGTTGATTATAGAAGGAAACTGTGTCCTAGAGATACTAGGTTGATAATGTCCTCAAGAGGAGCTCATAAGGATTGTCATGTTAAACCCTGCAGGTGGACTTAGTCCGACATGATGATAAGGTTGAGTGGTACTACTCTTGGACTAAGATATTAATTAAATGAGTTGTCAGTAACTCACTTAATTAGTGGACATTTGATATCTTAAACACAGGGAGACTAACACACTCATAATAAGAAGGAGCCCAAAAATGTAATTTGGGATTGGTGCGGTAGTTCAATAATAATTCTTTAGTGGAATGAATTGTTATTGATAAAATTAAGTTGTGTGTTTGGGGCGAACACGGGATGCTTAATTTTATCGGGAGACCAAAACCAATTCCTCCTCTCGGTCCCTATCGTAGCCTCTTTTTTATAGAGTACTATACCCACCTATACCCACCTTCTATACCCACCTAAAGGGGGTCAAGCTAGGGCCGACCTAAGCATGGTTTAGGGAGGCCGACCCTAGCTTGAACCCAAGCTAGAGGGGGCCGGCCATATTAAATTAAAAAGAATTTTAATTTTAATTTTTATTATGTGGAAGATATAATTTATTAAATAGAATTAAAATTAAAATATCTCTCTTGTAAAAGATCTACAAAAGATTAAAGAAAGAGATTAGATCTCTTTCCTTATTTGTAGATTGGTGAGATATTTTATTTTTTCTTTAAAAATTATCCACATGTTGATAAAATTAAAATTATAGAAATTTTTTTTTTTATCAACCATGAAGAGATTTTTGAAGAGAAATTTTATTTTTAAAATTTCCGGAAAAAATTAGGAAGTTTTAATTTGTTGATTAAAACTTGTCTAATTTATTCCTTCATTGATGTGGCCGGCCATTAGAGTTTAATTGGGGAAATTTTATTTTATTTTTCTCAATTAAATCATGTCAAGGGAGTTAAGGAAATTTTATTGTAATTAAATTTCCTAATTTGCCTAGGCCAAGGAATATAAAAGAAGGAGTGAGGGTGCCTTCATGAGATAACCTCTATTATTTTCTCCCTCTTTTTTCCTTGGTATGGTGGCCAGCCCTTCCCTTTCTCTCCTCTCCTCTTGATAGCTGAAACCTATCTTCTTGGTGGAGCTTTTGTTGGTGGCCGGATCAAGGAAGGAGAAGAAGGAGAGAAAGCAAGTCTCGTCTCTAGCATCCCTTGGAGCATTGGTGGTGGCCGAAATTCTTCATGCTTGAAGAAAGTTATTTTGGCCGGCCATCTTCTTCTTTTCTTCCTCTTTGTGGTGGCCGAAACTTATCTCTTGCTTGGAGCTCTTGTGGTGGCCGGATACTACTTGGAGAAGAAGAAGAAGAAGGAGAGGAAGCTAGCATCTCTTGGAGCTTGGTTGGTGTTTTGATTTTCTTCCTTGGTGAAGCTTCCTTGTTGTGGCCGAACCTAGCTAGGAGGAGAAGATGGTGGTTGTTGGTTTCTCATCTTGCTAGATCGTTGCCCACACAACGTCCGAGGTTAGAAGAGGAATACGGTAGAAGATCAAGAGGTCTTTCTAGAAGGTATAACTAGTAATTTTTCTTTCCGCATCATGCTAGTTATTTATGGAAATAATACCAAATACAAGAGGCTTACAATTCTAGTATTTCGAATATGTTTTTCGAAGTTGTGTTCTTTTGTTTTATTTTTTCCTTGTGATTTGATTGTTCTTTTCGATTAACCTAAAGTTATTTTAGGAAATTAAATATTAGATTTCTATAAAAGGTTTTGTCTAGTCGGTGGTGGTTGCTCCCATATCCAAGAAGGTCATGTGCCACGCCACATCAGTACTGGGAACCAATTATGGAAATTAATATTTAGTGAAATTAATAACTTAAGGTGATTTGGGTTGAACGTGTTAAGTTCCGCAGGAGATCCAAGTCAAAACCTAAAAGAACAAATAGATTAAGTTTTGGATCAAACGTGTTAAGTTCCGCAGGCGATCCAAAATTTAATTTAAAAGAACACATGGTAGCTAGGAAAAGGTTCAGACCTTTGTACAAAATTTTTGTACAGTGGAACCTCTAGGCTTTCCGAGTAACAACCAACAGCCATAACTACCTTGTGCTGACTGGGAATGTAGAAGTAATATCCCTTAGTTTCCTTGGGATATCCGATGAAATAGCACTTGTCAGATTTGGGTCCTAATTTGTCTGAGACTTGACGTCGAACGTAAGCCTCACAACCCCAAATCCTCATGAAAGACACCTGGGCATCTCTCCCAGTCCATATCCTATATGGTGTCTTTATCACGGCCTTGGATGGAACTCGGTTGAGAATGAAAGCTGCCGTGTCTAGAGCATATCCCCATAGATATGTCGGAAGATCTGTGTGACTCATCATAGATTGTACCATATCTAATAAGGTACGATTCCTCCTTTCGGATACACCATTCCACTATGGTGTTCCAGGAGGAGTGAGTTGAGATAAAATCCCACACTCAGCTAAGTAGTCACAAAACTCATGGCTTAAGTATTCACCACCTCGATCTGATCGAAGTACCTTAATACTCTTGCCAAGCTGGTTCTGTACTTCATTCTTGAATTCTTTGAACTTTTCAAAGGATTCAGATTTATGTGTCATCTAATACACATAACCATATCTACTGAAGTCATCAGTAAATGTGATGAAGTACCTTTAACCGCCTCTAGCAGCGACATTGAAAGGGCCACATACATCACTATGTATGAGTCCTAACAAATCAGTCGCTCTCTCGCTGTGCCCACTAAAGGGAGTCTTAGTCATCTTGCCTCGTAGGCATGACTCGCATATCTCATATGATTCAAAATCAAATGAGTCCAGCAAACCATCCTTATGGAGCTGGGATAAGCGCTTGTCATTTATATGACCTAAGCGACAGTGCCAGAGATAGGTGTGGTTCATATCGTTCGATTTGAACCTCTTGGTACTAACGTTATAGATAGGGCTCTCAAGGTCTAGAATATAGAGTCCGTTCATCAGAGGTGCACTACAATAGGACATATCGTTTAAATAGACAGAACAACATTTGTTCTTTATTATAAACGAAAATCCTTTCTTGTCCAAACAAGAAACTGATATAATGTTCTTAGTCAATGCAGGCACATAACAACAATCGTCTAACTCTAGTACAAGCCCAGAGGGCAGAGATAGAAAATAAGTCCCTACAGCAACAGCAGCAACCCGTGCTCCATTGCCTACTCGTAGGTCTATCTCGCCCTTTGTCAATGCTCTGCTATTTCTCAGTGCTTGTACATTAGTACAAATGTGCGAAGCACATCCGGTATCTAATACCCACGACGAAGAAATAGAGAGGTTGACTTCTATAACATTTATACCTGAAGTAGAAATCTTATTTCTCTTCTTCTTAAGATCTTCCAGGTATTCTTTGGAGTTCCTCTTCCAGTGCCTTGCTTGTACCTGATATAGTTGACGCAGATGTTCAACCATATCGTAAGCACCCATCAACTCATGTTGCTTCTGAAGCTCTGAGTTCATGCTCGCGAGCATTAGACAGGACACATCTAATGCGTCATCTTGATGCTTCTTCTAAGCATCTTTGTCGGCTCCCGGGGCATTGGCAGGAGGAGCCTCCGGAATGGGCTGCTCCAGAACGTACAGCTTACGCTCCTGGGTGAGAACTATTCTCAAATTCCTGTACCAGTCCAGGAAATTTGCTCCGTTGAGCTTGTCCTTCTCAAGGACAGATCGCAGGGAGAAAGTGTTCGTATTTGACGTCATGGTTATCTACAACAAAAAATTTACAGAAATAAATATCATATTCTTTTAAAAATCATTTAATTAGGCCTTTAATTAAATGATGCTCCCACTGAATTCTATAATTCTTGTGGGACAAGATCCACATCATACTAACCCTTGAGTTAGCTTTGGCTAATACGCCCAAGGCTTAGTATGATCGGTAGGTAACGATTACCAATTACATCTCTATGCAACTCTTGTTTATAGAATCAATATCCGCATTTATATTAAAACTCGAGTTAACTTTGGCTAATATGCCCGAGAGTTAATATAGATGTGATTTTGACCTATCTTTTCCAACCGTTGGAAGAATGCCTATAGCTGACTCGATCCAACCGAGTAACTAGGAATACTCAATCTAATTGAGTTTGTATTCACCCATGAGTTGATAGGAGGGACCAAGATTGTCCCTCCGTACCCTACCAAGATAATATGTATTGCTTTGCTTTGGCAGATTCAACAATACATGTGATCGAGGTAGTGATAGGTATCACGGCACGGTCAGGCATTTAGAGTTGGTTCGATCTAGATCTAATCTAATCGAGAAGGATGCATCTTGTGCACGACTTAGATCTAATCTAATCGCAAGTGTGCATCATGTGCACGACTTAGATCTAATCTAATCGTTAAGGCACTAATTAATTAATTAATTATTAAACATGCATCAGATACATAACAATTAATTAATTAATCTATTTGTGATTTAGTCATGGCCCAACTACGATCTTCTCAAGACAATGAGAAGATCGAATGGTCAACCTAGGGTCAACAGCTTCTCCAAGCTCCTCCCTTTGACCACCTTGTGTTGCTCGTGCCCGCCTCGGAACTCCGTCTCTTGTGGACCCTCCACCGCTCCAATTTGTACATTACAATTTGAAACTCGAGTTACATTCGAGTCTAAATCTAATTTACAACCAGAATAAGAGAAAGGCACGACGCGCAGGCCGTGGGAAAAAAATAATAAAATAAAATAAAAATACAGCACACACAATCATATGACGGCACGCAGGCCGTATTATGAATTACAACACAAATCCAATCTTATTGGGTATTTTGGGCCATGACTATCACAAATTAATATATAATTCAAAATTATATATTTTTCATAATTTTTCTGTAATTTTAAAAATAATTTTTACAATTTTTATGAGTAAAATTTCCCGGCGGTCTCATTTAGCGGTTTCGGGTGCAATCGCGGAACGGATCCCCTTACGGAGCCCAGGGGTAGCGCCCCTACCCGCGATCTAACCATCGCGAGGGTTCCTTTGCGATCCAACAGCGCCTAAACCCGCTGTCCCAAAACGATTTGGGTCGAGACATTGTCGTTTCGGAAAAATCTTCCTTGTCTTTAGCGTTACATAAGTCTTTTATAAACATATCATGTCCTTGCCATATCATGTAACCATCGCATGTTCTTTGCCATCTAATGGCACCTAGCTGTCCCAAGCGTTTTATGAAACGAAGCCGTTTAAAAGAAAACTTTCCGGTAGCCGAAGCATACAAGTGCCGAGACACTTGTGCTTCGCTTCTACGGAAAAATTACTCATAAAAACTCTAAAAACTCAATTATTACAGAAAATCACAGAAGGTATATTTTTCATAAAATACAAACGAACTCGTACAAGTCTTTGCACGTGGCTCTGATACCACTGTTGGGTTCTTCGAGCCGCGAAAACCGCTTTTTCGCGTCGCGGAAACCCCGAGTCACCCAAAGCCATGGATCTCGTGCAAAGATTCGTAAACAAAATTATCGAAAAACCTTTTCTTGTACGAGTTTGTAAAAACTTTAGATCTACACTAAAGTTAAGATCATTACCCTTGTAGCGAAGCCCTTCGCGTTCCCGCTTGTCCAAGATGTCGCCGGATCTCTAGTTGTCAAAGTAGACAACCTCTATATGTATCCACACGGACACAATTAGAAGGAGATGACCAAAACACAAGGTGTGCTAGCACCAATGGAGTGTTCGGCCAAGGAATGGGAGAAGAAGAAGAGAGAGCACCCAAGGGAGAAGAAGAGTGAATGAATCAATAAGAGGGAAATCAAAAAACCCCTTAGCCATCAAGTGGCCGGCCACTCTAGGAGGTGTAACCCCCCACATTAATTCCAATTAATGTGGAGACCATTAAGAGTTGTAACCACCATGAGGTGGCACTCTAGGATGATGTGGATCAACACTATTGGTCCACATCTTGCCACCTCACTAAATGACATGGCAACAAGTGTAACCTCCTCATTTAATGTGGGCCGGCCACATTAAATGCTATGGAGGCTTGTAACCTCCATGAGGTGGCACACATTGATGATGTGGAGCAATCCTATTGGTCCACATCTTGCCAACTCACTAGTGATGTGGCAAAAAGTCAAGTCAAACATGACTTTTTCTCTTCCTCTCAAATCAAGTCAAACTTGATCAAATCTCTCTCATGGTTGATCTAATCCAACCATATGATTCAAGCCAACTTAATATAATGAATCTAATTCATTAAATTAAGTTGATTTAATGAGTCATAATCTAAATTAGACTCATTGAATACATGAATCAACTTGAGTCCAACTCAATTAGCCCAATTTGGATTACTCTTAATCCAATATGATTCATCAAATGAATCTAATCCTCTTGGTTCATCATATGAACCAAATCTCCATCTAATTGTCCTTAGTGTGTGACCCTATAGGTTCTTGTAACGTTGGCAATGCCCTAAACCCATTTAGGAGCATAAGTAATGAGCGGTATCTAGCAACACATCATTACTACCCAAGTTACAAGAATGTCGAGATCCGACATCACCTTGTGACTACTAATTGTGACTCCTCACAATATGTGACATTGTCCTTCTATCCTAGACATCTAGATTGATCAATGTGAGGCATAGACCGTGTCATCCTCTAATCAATCTAAATCTTGAACTCCAAGTAGACTCACTCGATCAAATGAGCTCAACATCTAATGTTGACTCATTTGGGCATGGCCATGCACTTCGTGGTCTAACTCTATCAAGAATATTAATGTCACTCCCGTCATATGGGAGGAATAGATCCCATCTACATCACTCACATCCCTCTGCATAATTTATTACATACCCAGTAATCGCTTTTATTGTCCACCCTGTTACGGGTGACGTTTGACGAAACCAAAGTACATAACTCCTTATGTAGGGATCCATGGTGACTTCAGGTCAAAGGACTAATAGTCATACTAATAGCCACATGAGAAAGTATATGACACTCATATAACGATCCATGATACTTTCTCATGGCGGGTCATTCAGTATACATTCTCTAATGCATACCCATGTGTCAGCTTGATATCTCTATATCCATGACTTGTGAGATCAAGTCATCGAGCTGACCTACATGCTAGTCTTATTGTATTAACATTGTCCCTGAATGTTAATACTCGACTAGGAATGATTTAGAGTAGTATTCCCTATATCATCTCACTATCGATTCAACTAATCGATTGATATAGGTATGAACCTTCTACTCAAGGACGCTATTATACTTAGTCTATTTGGCACTAATACAAATAAGTATAACAACCAAACAAATGCCTTTATTAATATACAAGAATATGATACAATGAGTCCATACAATCATCAAATGATTGGCTCTAGGGCTCTAACTAACAAGAATGTATACTAAAAGCCTAGCTCTTTTGTAAACATTTATTTTGAAATAAAGAATCACATTGATCAAATGTCTACATTTATATGTTTAGTGTAGTTGTTCAATTAATTTATATTGTAGATAACATGGTGTGTGGTGTCACACACAGAAGATCATGTTATCAGTTCCCTATAAATTATAAAAGGTGGCTCACGACTAAGATGGAAAGGAACAAACCATTGGAATAGTCGTAGTGTAATTTGGTATTAGTTTATCTTGACTGTAAAATTACAATAGTACACTCTAAGTATGTTGAGCAGGACCATTTAAGGTAGTTTCTTTTTATACTGACTGCATAAGAGAACAAGACCTTTGTTATTATGGAAGTGTGGGCTCTTAATCATGATATAATGACAAGCACATATACTTAATGTTTATTTCTTTAATTTATCAAAGGGTGTAATTTAGCTCGTTAAATCAATAGGCCTGATAAGTTGGGAAATGATGTAATTTATATGGTGTGTTGTTGATTATAGAATGAAAATGTATCCTAGTAATCTAGGTTGATGATGCCCCTAAGAGAAGCTCATAAGGATTGTCATGTAAACCCTGCAGGTGGACTTAGTCTGACATGACAATAAGGTTGAGTGGTACTACTCTTGGAGCTAGATATTAATTAAGTGAGTTGTCAGTAACTCATTTAATTAATGGACATTCAATATCTTAAACACAGGGAGATTAACCCACTCATGATAAGAAGGAGCTCATATAGTAATATGGGATTGGTGCGGTAGTTCAATAATAACTCTTTAGTGGTATGAGTTATTATTGATGAACTCGAGTTGGGTGTTTGGGGTGAACACGGGAAGCTCTAGTTCATCGGGAGACCAAAACCAATTCCTCCTCTCGGTTCCTATTGTAGCCTCTTAATTATAAAGTCATATATCCACCTAAAGCCCACCTTCTTACCCACCTTAATGTGGTCGGCTAAGCCTAGCTTAGAGTCCAAGCTAGGGCCGGCCAAACCAAGGTAGATGGGTTCAAGTTGTGGTCGGCCCTAGCTTGGAGCCCAAGCAATGGTAGCCGGCCACATTCACATTGAAAGGGAGTTTAAAATTATAAATATTTCCTTTTATAGCTTTCTACAAAGGATTAAGAGAAAAGTTTGATATCTTTCCTTATTTGTAGTTAAAAGGAAGATTTTAATTTTTTGATAAATTTTAAATCTTTCTTTATGTGGAAGTCATGGTTTTAAAAGAGAGTTTTAAAATTATAAATCTTTCCTTTTATAACTTTCTATAAAGGATTAAGAGAAAGATTTGATATCTTTCCTTATTTGTAGTTTAAAGGAAGATTTTAATTTTTTATTAAACTTTCCTTTTTGTAACCATCCACATGTTTTAAAAGAGAGATTTTAATTTACAAAACTTTCCTTTTATAACCAACCATAAAGGGATTTAAAGAAAGAAATTTTTTAATTAAAATTTCTTACCGAAAATAATTAAGGAAGTTTTAATTTTGTGTTTAAAACTTTCCTTGTTTGGAGCTTGATGAGGTGGTCGGACATTAAAAGAAGAAAAGGACATTGTAATTAAATTTTCCTTTTGTTGGCAAGGAAAATAAGGAAGTTATGTCTAAAACTTTCCTTATTTGCCAAGACCAAGGAATATAAAAGAGAGGGTAGGGGTGCCTCACCTTACAAGACATCTATTATTCCTCTCCTCTCTTCCTTAGTGTGGTCACCCCTCCTCCCTTGCTCTTCCTCTTCTCTTCTTCTTTGGTGGCCGGCGGCATCATCTTTTGGAGATTGTTTGGTGGCCGGATCTTGCTTGGAGAAGGAGGGATATAATGCATTGTTTCTTAGCATCCCTAGGAGCTTGGTTGGTGGCCGAAGTTCTTCATCTCTAGGAGATTGTTGGTGGTCAAAACTTGGAAGGAAGAAGAAAGGCTTGGGTGGTTCTCATCTTGGTAGATCGTCACCCACACGACATCTGAGATAAGAAGAGGAATACAATAGAAGATCGTGAGGTCTATAAGCTACAAAAGGTATAACTAGTTATTTAATTCCGCATTATAACTAGTTCATCTTTTGTATAGATCTTGAAAACCAAACACAAGAGGCTATCGGTTTTTATTTATCATTTTTGCAATCGATTTTTCATTTTGATTTCATGTTACGATATTGTGCTTCTATTGTTTTCTTCGTAGTTAAACCGAGGATACTTAAGAAGCTTGAATATCAGATATCTTTGAAAAGCTTTGTCTAAGCTGTGGTAGATGCTCCCATACCCAAGAAGGTCATGTGCCTCTCCACGTTTGACCTGGAAGCCGATCCTCGAAATTGATATTTGATCAACTTCTGCAATATGGTTTAACTTAAGAAGAACACATCGTTTAAATTTGGAGTAAGAATGTTAAGCATCGTTCCTAATCCAAATTTAACTTCTGAAGGACAACTTGGATTAATAATGTTAAGTTCTGTTTGCAATCTAAGTTGAACTTCAGTAGAGCACAAGGATAGCTAGGAAAGTTCTATGCTTGTACAAAATTTTTGTACAGGGGAACTAGAGTGGCCTCCAGATATAGCAACCAACAATATTGGCTCTAGCTCTAACTCAAGTGGTGATGCTTCTGAAAGTGGTGATTCTTGGGGCTTTGCTTCCATTGCACAAGTCCCTACACATTTATCATCAACCAATTCTATTCTTACAACTTTCATAGCATCAATTGGTTGTGTCATCAAAGTAGGCTATTCTTGGGACATTTCCTCCATAGTACACGTCCCTACACTTGTATCCACCACATCACCATCAAAAGTATTGAAGAGTCCACTAACATCAATAGCATCAATAAAGGAATCAACAACTTTATTAGAAATTTGTAGTAATAGTTGTAAAGCTAGGATCCCCCGTTGCACCGTTAGCTCTTCAGAATCATGTGTTGTGGTCTTCATCTGACTTGGAGCAGGAATGTTTGGGTCTTGAGAGTCCTCCAAGTCAATCAGTTCATCTGGTTGTGAATGATGTGGTCTATCCAATGAAAAATCATCCTGAAACTCTGACGGACTTTGATACGCATGGGAAGAATGCTCAACATTTTGTATGTATTTGTAGTCCAAATTTTGATGATTCATCCAAAATTGATTGTAATGTTGAGACGGACCAGAGATCTGCTACTGGAATAATAATTGCTCACTCTTCTCTTGAATTAGTTGAGGTTGAAGGTTCTAAATTTGATGATCTCCCCAGTCATAGCCATAAGTATCAAGAACTTGCTCATATATATCTTGATGTTGAGGTTGGAACAAGTGCTGAAGTTCCGTGGAAGAGCTAGCAGTATTTTAGAAGAAGTGACATAAAGCAGCTGGATGGAATGGACTGCCACAAGCCATGTAGATATCATCAGTTGGTTCTGTGGGAGAGTAATCTTCCTTTTGAAAGAGGTGACATATGTAGACGGATGAGACATACTACCACATCCTCCATAAAGGAACTCAAATTCATCATCTTCTGAGTCATGATCTTTATAGATGGGAGATCTTGCTCTTGCATTCATGGTTGTGTTTGAGTAAAAACAAAAATGAAGAATTAAAGATATGAAATAAAATGCTATATGAAAAACAAGAAACAAAATGCAGAATTTAAATTTCTAGAAAACAAATAGATGATGTAGAATTTAAAGACAAGAAAGAAAATGCAGATTTTTTTTTTAATTTATGAAAATGGAAAGACAAAAACTATTCACAAGTCTAGATTGACTAAATTGCTAATCTACTAATGTTAATGCGAACAGTCCCCGGCAACGTCGCCAAAAACTTGTTATGATTCCGCAAGTGCACGGATTCGTCGTCAATAATATATAAGATTGTCGAACCACAAGGATTGTTGATTAAGCACTAAAGATGTCACAAAGTAAGTTATCTAGATTATTGAAAGTTGGCTTTAGCACTTGCAAACTAACGAGAGTGATTGAAGAGAGAAAAAGAAGGAAAAGACGAAGAGAGAGGAGAGAGAGAGAGAATTGATCTTGGAGGGAATGAGCTTTAGGAGATGAATTCTAGGATTTCAGTTTCATTATAATGCTAGGAGATATTACATAGATTGCTTAGTTTCTACCCTCTATGTCTATGCTCTTGTAGTAAGTTAAATTGGTCAATATCCCTAAGTATCGAATAGAGACGATACCTGTGAAATCCTGTAATTGTTAACCCCTGTCACGAGGGTGCCTCGGTAGATCACAGGAATACATGTCTAGTAAATAATAGTAAGGATAAAGGTAGAGATTTGGTATTATTTCCTACTTCCTTATGGAGGAATTGCCGCTCCTTTCAAGAGAATGTCCTAGACGTCCGTGAACGGGTTACCCTTATCACTAGGGTCCCTCAGGCATACGATCTAAAGCACTCTTTCTACGAGAGCAGCAATTCCTAAGGGATTGTTTCGCCTTTTAAGGGAACATCCTAAATGTCCGGAAAGGATTACCCCTGTCACTAGGGCACCTTGGTCAATACGCTCTAAAGTATCCCCTTTGCGTGATTAACAATCCTCCACATCAATCAACGAAGCATGCATAGTCACACACACAATTCATCATGAACAAGGCATTAGTAATTCATTGAATAGAAATATGGAGAATCTACATAGTTCTACATCTCCATCACATTACAAATACTTCATAATTCTAGAAGAGGAGATCTACTCCATTGTGAGGGAAGAACAACCCCAAAACATAGAGTAAAGCATACTTACTGTTGGTTGCTACTCGGAATACCGTCCTAGTTCCCTTGTATAAAAATTTGTGCAAGCATAGAACTATCCTAGCTACCCATGTGTTATAGTAAAGTTAAATTTGGATTGCAAACAATGCTTAATATTATTAATCCAAATTTTCCTTTAGAAGTTAAACTTGAGTTGGGAACAAAACTTAACATTCTTACTTCAAGTTTAACCGATGTGATCTTCCTACGTTAAACCAAATTATAGAAGTTGATCAAATATCTATTTCAAGGATCGACTTCCAGGTCAAACATGGTGAGGCATTAGGCCTTCTTGGTTATGGGATCATTCACCACTGCCTAGACAAAGCCTTTTAAAGAAATTAGATATTTAAACTTCTCACAGTAAACTAGGTTTAACTATAGAGACCTCAATAGAAATATAATATCGAAACATGAAATCGAACAATAAAATCGATAACAAAAATGATAACATAAAAACCAATAACCTCTTGTATTTGGTTTTTCAAGATCTATGCAAAAGATGAATTAGTTATGATGCGGAAACTAATAACTAGTTATGCCTTTTATAGCTTATAGACCTCTTGATCTTCTATTGTATTCCTCTCCTTCTCTTAGACGTCGTGTGGGAAACGATCTATCAAGATGAAATCCACCCAAGCCTTCTCTTCTTTCTTCCAAGTTTCGACCACCAACAACCTTCAAGGATGATGAGTTTCGGCCACCAACCAATCTCCAAGGGATGTTAGGAAACAATGCCTCCTTTCTCTTCTTCTTCTTCAAGCAAGATTCGGCCACCAATGAAGCTCCAAGAGGTAGGTGCCGCCGGCCACAAAGAAAAATAAAAGGGGAAGAGGAAGGACCGACCACAAGGAATAAGAGAGGAAGAATAATAGATGTGTTGTGAGGTGAGGCACCTCTACCCTCTCTTTTATATTCCTTGATCTTGGCAAATAAGAAAAATTTTAAATATAATTAAAACTTCCTTATATTCCTTACCAATGACTAAAAAGGAAAGTTTTAAAATAAAAAATTAACACTTCCTTTTCTTCTTGTCATGGTCGGACACCCATTATAATCCAAACAAGAAAAGTTTTAAACATGAAATTAAAACTTCCTTATTTATTTCTGGTAAGAAATTTTAATTAAAAAATTTTTTTCTTTAAATCCCTTGTTGGTTGTAAAAAGAATATTATATAAATTAAAATCTCTCTTTTAAAACATGTGGATGGTTACAAGAAAGGAAAGTATTATCAAAAATTAAAATATTTCTTTTAACTACAAATAAGGAAAGATATCAAACATTTCTCTTAATCCTTTGTAGAAAGGTATAAAAGGAAAGATTTAAAATTTTAAAACTCTATTTTAAAATCATGGCTTCCACATAAGGAAAGATTTAAAATCTATAATCTCCTTTTAATGTGGTCGGCCACCCTTGCTTGGGCTCCAAGCTAGGGCCGACCACAACTTGGCTCCTTCTTGGTTTGGTTTGGCTGGCCCTAGCTTGGGCTCTAAGCTAGGCTTGGTCGGCCACCAAGAAGTGGGTAAGAGGTTGGGTTTTTGGTGGATATAAGACTTTATAAATAAGAGGCTACAATAGGGACTGAGAGGAGGAATTGGTTTTGGTCTCCCGATGAACTTGAGTTTCTCGTGTTTGCCCCGAACACCCAACTCGAGTTCATCAATAATATCTCATTCCACTAAAGAGTTATTATTGCACTACCGCACCAATCCCATATTAGTATATGGGCTCCTTCTTATCATGAGTGTGTTAGTCTCCCTGTGTTTAAGATATTGAATACCCACTAATTAAATGAGTTACTTACAACTCACTTAATTAATATCTAGCTCCAAGAGTAGTATCACTCAACGTTATTGTCATGTCAGACTAAGTCTACCTACAGGGTTTACATGACAATCCTAATGAGCTCCTCAAGGGGACATCATCAACCTAGATTACTAGAAAACAGTTTCATTCTATAATCAACAACATACCATATAAATAATATCATTTTTCAACTTATCGGGCCTATTGATTTAATGAACTAAATCGCACCCTTTGATAAATTAAAGAAACAAATATTAAGTATATGTGCTTGTTATTATATCATGATTAAGAGTACACACTATCTCAAATGATCCTGCTCAATACACTCATAGTGTACTAGTATAATTTATTAGTCAAGATAAACTAATACCTAATTATACTACAACCACTCCAATGATTTGTCTCATTCCATCTTGGTTGTGAGCAACTGTTTATAATTTATAAGGAGCTAATAACATGAACTTCTGTGTGTCTCCTCACACCATGTTATCTACAATATAAATTAAACGGACAGCTACACTTAGCATAAATGTAGACATTTGACCAATGTGATTCTTATTTCAAAATAATTGTATACAAAATGCTAGACTTTTAGTATACATTCTAACAATCTTCCACTTATACTAAAAGATTATGCTGCCATAAATGCTGCCATACATCTGATTCCCATCCCCTCAACATGCTGATCAAAAGCTTTCGCCGGAAGGGCCTTAGTGAAAGGATCTGCTAGGTTATCTGCTGATGCAATTTTGGCGGCAACAACTTCTCCTCACTTTATGATGTCTCGTATTAGGTGGTATTTGCGCTCAATGTGTTTACTCGCCTTATGAGCTCATGGTTCCTTCGAGTTTGCTACTGCACCGCTATTACCACAATAAATTGTGATGATTTTGGGCAAACCAAGAATCACATCTAAGTCCATCAGAAAGTTCTTAAGTCATACAGCTTCTTTGGCTGCCTTCTAGGCTGCTATATATTCAGCTTCCATGGTTGAGTCTGAAACCCTTGATGTGAGAAGGAGAAGAAGAGATGCTTGCCGAGGTTTCCAATGTCTTGGAGATGCCCCCTTACTCTGGAGATGGAAGTAACATCGAGGGACGGTGGTGGATGAAGCTCTAGGGTTTCCCCCAAAGGGGAAAACCCTTTCCCGATGAGAGGGACGAAGTCCCGAACCAAAGATCTCCCAATGAATAGGGTTCTTGACCCTTTTATAGGGTAAGGCACGGGCACCGCACGACCCATGTCATGGCCGTGCGAGTTGTCACGGCCATGCCTATCTTCTGCACTGGTTAAGTGGCACGACCGTGCGAGTTGACACGGCCATGCCTATCTTCTGCACTAGTTAGGTGGCACGACTGTGCAAGTTGGCACGGCCATGCCTATCTTCTGCACTGGTTAAGTGGCATGGTCATGCAAATCTGCACGACCATGCTCATCCTCTCTTCTGGTTAAGTGGCATAGCCATGCGAATCCGCACGAAAGTGTCTTCCTTCTGCTCTGGATACACCGCACGGCCGTGCGAATTGTCACGGTCGTTCATCAAGGGTGTGCAAATTTGAAGACCATTTTATCACATCTTAACGTGGTATTCTTGAGTTGGGGTCTTCATCAAAGTTGTAGGTCTTGAAGATAGCTACAATTCGGTATAAATAACAGCCCAAAACTCTAACGGACCACGAAGTTATGCCTGTTTTACTCTTCATATGTAGTGCAGGATTTGACACGGCCGTGTGCCAAGGCCATGTCTCATAGAAACGAACTTTAGACCTTCAAGACTTGGTTTTCTCGGGTTGAAGTCTTCATAATATTGTAGATCTTGAAGTTATCTACATTTCATATATGGAACGGCTCATAACTCCAACCGACCAGAAAGTTATGGTCATTTTACTTTTAGTCCATAGTGTTGGAAATTCCACTCGGCCTTCACACGGCCCGGACACCTTGGAAGCTCTGGACTCCCCTTAAGCTTCGTTCTTTTTCCTCCAAAATCACATCCTGTCAACAAGAAAACACACAAAGAGCATATCTCTAAACAAAAGAGTATTTATGCTGAATATATGCCAAGAGAGGTGAACATGCATAGAATATACTTGAATAAAGTAAGTGAATGTGCGTCAAAACATGTATAAATGATCATAATATTTACGCACATCATTAGGAAAGTGCACTAGGGATTATGATATATTATAGAGCAGATGAGTTTAGATTGCAGCATTTTGCATGAGAATAAGTAAAGGTGTAAGTTTGTGGGTGTGATGTGCGTAGATTATATACACTTTTATGCATGTTTTGACGCACATTCACACACTTTACTCATGTTTTATCTATGTATTTTTATACCCCCATGCCTTACTTTCAACATAATTATTCTTCTTTATTCAGAGATATGCTCTTTGTGCATTTTTTGTTGATAGGAGTTGAATTTGAAGAAGAAACGACGTTCATGGTTGATTCGGATAGCAAACGAAGGCAAATGACACTGGCCGTATGACCCTACATGGCCATGTCAAAGGAGCAAGGAGGATGATAACTATAAGGTCTCATGAGCATAATTAAGAAATTCATTTATGAAATATTCTAAGGTCACTCGAGCGCTACTTAAGGGACTTATTTACAAAAATTCATCTACGAATTTTAGGAATATTTAGGAAATTTTAATGAACTTGTACGATACGTTTCAAGGGGATATAACTATTAAGTTGATGGAAGCCTATGATAACACCCAATTAAGTTGGGAGTTGATTGATTTAATTACCCTAAGTTATGATTTAATTAACCCAGGTATAAAAGCTATACCTAGCTTTGCCCAATTCTTTCCTCTCCACTGTACCCGAAATCGCCGCTTCTTCCCCTCTTAGCTTTGCGATTTCAACGGAGCTTCCTCCCTCACAACTTGAGCCCGGCCAAGCACCGCATCACGCAGCAGAACCGCGGAGGACACAACCGACCGGGCATAGATCGTCGGCGGCGTGAAGCTTTGGGCGAGGGCGTTCGACAGAGGCACAAAGAAGAGGAAGGCAAGTACTTTTCCTATGAATGTATAGGATCTGTGAGGTATGGAATTGGAACCTTTGAGATGTTGAAACGACTATTATGAGGTCCGATTGTTTGAAGGGGGTTACGATTCAGTTTTATTCCGTGAAGTTCTTGATTTAACTTGAGGTTTCAGTGTTGCTCTTGACTCGAAGGAGGTTCTCTTTGAGGTTTTGCTTTGAAATTGTGATTTCCATGAGGTTCTTGTCAGATGGTGGCTTTAATCAGAGTTCCACGGGGATTCTGGGACTTTGGCTGAACTCGACGATGTTTGATTAATGTTCTGCGATGCTGATATGTTGAGGATCTGGGTTTCAGCATGTTTATGCTCTAATTTCATGAGATTTGCACGGATTTTCTTCGATTGGTTTCTTCCCTGTAGAGTTTCGATTCAGCTTAAGGTTTCATCATGGTTCTTGCTTGGTTCGCATTGTTTCTGGAATTTTCCAGTGCATTCTATTTTTCTTTTATGGAGCTCGATATTCTTTGGAGTGTTCTTCTCGAGGTTCTGGTGGAGTTTGATTGGCTGTGGATGAGTTTGGACTCGTTTTCCTCTTGTGTTGTGATGTTTTTAGTTTTCTGAGTGGCACTTGCTTGTTTAAATGCCTGACTGAGATGCGGAATGGTGGTGCAAATTGTGACTTGAGCTTCCAGTGAAATTCTGGATTCGGTTGGAGGTTCTCGCGATGTCTTCGAGTTGATTTTGTGATTTCAGTTCGGTCTTGCTTTGGAGTTGCAATCTCTGGGGTGTTCTTGACAGGCAATGGCTCGATCGGACTTTCACAAGGATTTGAGGCTTTGGATTGAAGTTGCTCTAGTTCTTCCTACCATTTCTGGATTTCTAGGACAGATAATTGGAGCTTTTATTTGTCATGAAGTTGTACAGTTTTAACTCGATATTGTTCTGCTTTAGTATGGATTTAATAGGGGATGTTCTGTTATTGGGCTCTTTGGGTTGGTTGGGATTTGAGATTAGACCTATAGATTGAGTATGGATTTAACTGAGGTCCCTTCTCCTTGTGATGGCTTGGGATTTCTTAATATTCTTTTGTTGATTGTTAGTAGACTTGATGGAGGTTGTAGTATGCTCTTCGTTTGTTTTCTTTTCTATTTTAGTTATGTTTTTTATATTGCTAATAGATTGTTGAAAGATTGTAGTATGCTTTTCATTTGTTTCCTTTCTGCTTTAGTTATGGCTTCTGATTGTTAGTAGATTTGATGGTGGTGCTTTGACATTGACTCATGCTCTTGACCTTCGTAATTACTTCGGGTGTTAGGATGAATTGGAAGTGGTGATTTGTTTTTTTGGTTGTTTCCTTTCATGTCTTGATACATGTTTAGGTACTGAATTTCCATTTATTATCGCTCTCTTTCATGGATGCATGTTTCTGTGGTCTTCTTTCAATGTTGGAATGTTTACAGATTGAATGGAAGGTGCTATTGATAAAAGTAAAATGTGGATAGATTATGTTTTCTTATGTATCTAATTGGTTGGGTATGAGCATATGTGGTGACAGTATGGGTTGGGTGCCCTGGGATGAGCTCCGGGGAGGGCCCTTCCAAACATGACTGATACTGTAATTTATGACTGATATGGTAATTTATTGTTAGCTTCTACTATATGATTGCATGTTCTTTAGGAGGTACCTCTAGGATCATCGGATTGTTTGACTGGCTCTATTAGTGGTTACCAGATATGTGACATATTCACCCACATTAGCTACGTAGGATCTTTTACATATCGTATTTTTCTTCACAATACGGTAATTGAATTATGTATTATGTCTACTGGTTGCTATTCCTGCTACTTTATGGATGTCATTGTATTCATATCAGATTGTACTTGTTGGGTCCATAAATTCATGATGTCTACGTTACAGGTGAGAATGTCTCCCACAGTATGACGGAAGGCCTACGGACGAAGTAGACGAGGAGGCGGGATGGATGCATGGCACTGTCCGGGCGTATTAGGAGTGTAGAGCTTATTTGTTCTATTGTGTGAGAGTCTTATGTTTGAGGATTTATTGCCCCTTTTTGTTAACTCTTATTTGAGAACCTATCATTTACATGGGATAAGCTAGATCATTTTGGTGAAATTGTATTACGGTTATCTATGTAGCCGATGTCGAGAGGGTTTGTTTTTTTTTTAAAAAAAAACTTGAGGGAAAAATTTAGGGATGTTTCAATAACTCTAGTCGTGTGAAGCCACATGACTATGTGGCTTCACCAGAGAAGGAGAAAGGCACGGTCATGTGAACTCACACGGTCATGTCACCCCACTAGCAACAATCAGAGCATGGCTGTGTAGATCCGCACGGTCGTGCAACATTTCTAGAGAGTAAAAAGACCTCGGCTGTATAACCACACAACCGTGTGGCAAAGCAGAAGAGAAGAAGAGCACGATCGTATGAATCTACACGGTCGTGTAGCTCGTCTAGAGCCAAAGCAGAACACGACCATGTGAACCCACCTGACTGTGTCACCCTAGCCGAGACTAAGAAGAAGGAGACCATGTGGATCTCACACGGTCGTGCTACGGGCCGTGTGATTCTCGTGCCCTACTCTATAAAAGGGGGTTTGTTGTGTAAAGAAGGGGGCAACAACACCTCTCAACCTCTAACGTAGAAGAAGAAGAGGAAGAGAGAAAAGAGATCATGTGGAGCAACAAGACAAAGATGCATAAAAGAAGAGAAAACACAAGGAAGGAGAAGAAGAGAAAGAAGAAGAGTTACTGTGGTTCAGCGATGTGCCTACTCTACAAAAACGATCAAAGATTTATTAGAATTCTCTTTACACAAGAGAATCATATCTAATGATTCTTGTGATTATTGTTGTATAATAGGTTTACAATGACCCCTATAAATAATGCATAAACCCCAGACCCAGTAAATCATAACAGAATTTTGTTATGAGAAATCACAACAGAATTCTATTATGAAAAACCATAACAAAATTCTATTATATAAAATTATAACAGTATTATGAAAAATCTTAACAGATTTTTCTTTCATAACATCCATCGCATTGACCTCATCCAAATATGAGCCACCCATCAATAATATCCACCTTGGGGAATATTCACCCCTATGAGTATCTGAATAAAGCTCCACCTGGATCTCTGGGTATGAACTTCCTTTCTCTAGTATTTAGAGATATGGATTAAGTTCAAGCAATGCTTAAACTTCTCTGTGGTCACTAGCTTTGTTAGTATGTCTGTTGCATTGTTTGCAGTGTGAACCTTCTCAAGTTAAATTTTCTTGAAAGCAATCAACTCTCTGATCTTGTGAAATCTCACATCAATGTGCTTGGTTCTCACATGATACACCTGATTCTTCATCAAATAGATAACACTCTGACTATCGCATAACAATTTGACTCTACCTTACTGAACACCTAGTTCTTTGACCAACCCTTTAAGTCATAAAGACTCCTTCGTTGCTTCAACTGTTGCCATGTACTCCGACTCTATAGTAGACAATGCAATAATAAATTGAATTTCATAGATTTCCGACAAATAAGTCCTCCTGTCATAGTGAACACGTATCCCGTAGTAGACCTCCTGTTATCTAAATATCCTGTATAGTCCGCATCTACGTATCTAGCAACTGAAGGATCTTCTGGTTGTCTACTGAACATGATGTCATAATTAGTTGTACTTCTCAAGTATATAAAAATCCACTTCACTGCATCCCAATGTGGTCGATCAAGATTTGAGAGAAACTTGCTTACCATACTAACTGCTTGCGCCAAATCTAGTCTCGTACAAACCATAGCATACATCAGACAACCAACTGCACTAGCATAAGGAACCGTTGACATCTTTTGTATCTCATCATCCATCTTTGGACACTGTGTACTAGATAACTTGAAGTGATGCACCAGGGGTGTGCTCACCGACTTTGCATTCTTCATATTAAACCTATCCAACACCTTCTCCACATAGCTACGTTGAGACAATCATAATCTCCCTGCAGCTCTATCCTTGTGAATCTCCATCCCAAGAATCTTCTTGGCTTCTCTCAAATCTTTCATGTCAAATTCCTTTCTTAGTGGCCTCTTCAATTTATCAACCTCTTTCATTTTCTTCGCAATAATGAGCATGTCATCTACATATAGTAGTAAAAAAATTAGTGATTCATCTTCAAGGCTCTTCACATATATGCAGCATTCATACTCACATCTCCTATATCCATTTTGAATCATGTATGAATCAAAACATTTGTACCATTGCCTAGGAGATTGTTTTAATCTATAGAGTGATTTCTTCAACTTACAAACCAACCGCTCTTGTCCGGGCTGACTAAATCCTTTACGTTATGATATAAAAATCTGCTACTCCAATTTTCCATAAAGAAATGTCGTCTTTACATCCATTTGCTCCAACTACAAATTGTGATGTGCCACCAAAGCCAACACTGCTCTAATTGACGTATGTCTTACCACCGGAGAGAAAATTTCTTCATAGTCAATCCCCTTTATCTGTGAATACCCCTTTGCTACCAACTGAGCCTTGAACTTCACTTCTTCTCCCTCTGACATTGTTTCTTTCTTCTTGAATATCCACTTGCACCCTATAGCTTTCTCTCCTTCAGGAAGTTCCACTAGATCTCACGTTTGGTTCTTATGTAACGACTCTATCTCCTCTACCATAGCACCCGTCCACTTGTCTTTCTCAGAGCTATGTATCACCTCCTGAAAAGATGTGGGTCTTCGCTACTAGTGATAAGCGCATAAGTCTTTGAATCTGTATCTGGTGGATGGTTTTATGACTCGTCTTGTTCTGCTACCAGCTATAGTGTGATGCTCTGTGTGCTCTGAGCTAGAATCATCAAAGTTATGAGTCTCTAGCTCCACCTGCATAACATCTTTCTATATGTTACTTTGTGGTGTTTCCTTTCCTTCTTCTTGAGTACGTTATAGTATAGTTTCCTTATTAAACACCACATCTCTACTGATCACCACCTTGTTTGCCTTAGGATCCCAAAGTTTGAAGCTTTTAACTCCTTTTTGATACCCCAGAAAAATGCACTGCTTTGACTTCGCATCTAGCTTTGATATTTCCTCACTAGATATGTGTATATAGGTTGTACATCCAAAAACTCAAAGATGAGAGTAATCTACTTGATTCCCTGTCCATACTTCCTCTAATACTTTGCCTTCTAGTGCTGCACTTGGTGATCTATTAATGATATAACATGCCATGTTAACTGCTTCCACCCAAAAATTCTTTGCAAGCCCTATATTCAGCCTGAGACATCTTGTCTTCTCAATGATTGTCCTATTCAACCTTTCCGCTACCCTGTTCTGCTGAGGTGTCCTGTGAATCAAAAAATGTGTCATTATCCCATGTTGCTCACAAAATTCCTGAAACTTTGTACTCAGTCCCATTATCTGACCTAAGACATTTGATCTTTCTTCTGGTCTGGTTCTCCACTTCAGTTTTTCATAATTTAAACTTTGCAAAAGTTTTCGACTTGTGATGCATAAAGTATACTCAGACCTTGTTGGACCCCGGGGGTTTTTTGATATGACAACCAAGTTAGGTTAGGTCCTGCTTGTTATTTGATCCATGTGTCTAAGTGTGTAGGAACTTAGGAGCACAGGAAGTCGAGCGGAAGATGCAGCTAGCGAGAAGGATGACACAGAAGGGAGTCGACGGGCTCGGTGCGTCCGAAGGATGAAAGAGCTGCGGAAGAGTACAACGGTGGACGAGAAGAATGTGCACGGCGTTTGAGGGATGAGAAGTCAGGTCAGAAGCCTGCTCGAGGAGAAGGCCAAAAATTAAATTCGGCTGAGCCATATTTCGGTTGGTCGAAATCACCCAAGTGATCGGAGCTTCGGAAGAAGAGGAAAAAGAGAAGCTGGAAGCTATTTATACCATGCACGTTGAAGGCAGTATTTATACCATGTAGGTTGAAGGTTCCCTCAACATCATTGAGGGCGCTCTCAACATTGAAGGCGCCTCCATCACCTTGAAGTCGCCTCAGACCAGTCTGAGGCGCCTTCAAGGGCATTGGAGGTGCCTCAGACCCGGTCTTCGTGACTGTTTGCAACCGGATAGAGCTTTATCCAGTCAAACTGCTTGGAGGCGCTAGGGATGGCAATGGGTCGGGTTCGGATCGGATTCTATATCCTCCATACCCATACCCATCGGGTATAGGATATCCGATGGGTATACTCATACCCATTAAAGGATCGGATATCTTCTATATGTATAATTTTTCTTCTTTCTATCGAATTATTATCATTCAATAAAAACATATTAAAATTAACATCCTATTAATATATATATATATATATATATATATATATATATAATTTTAAAAATAGATTAAACATCTATATATCTCCTACTAATATCAAAAAAATAGTAAGTTGATATATATATATATATATATAATTTAATCGGGTATTCGGGTCAGGTATCGGATATTGATAGTCCCTCCATACCCTCCTCCATTCGGGTCGGATGTCGGATTCTCCATCGAGTTCGGGTGAAATTGTCATCCCTAGGAGGCGCCCTCAACCCTCTTGGAGGCGCCTTCAACACTCGGGGTAAGATTTCCAGGAGCTATATAAAGGCCCCTGGAGCTAGGAAATTAATCAATCAACTTTGTATTCAATTCCTAGCAATAGTTTAGAGCTTTCAGTGTGTAAAAGGCTTCTCCATCTTCAGAGAAGGAGACTTTCTAAGTGTGTCTGTCCGACTGCCTTGGATTAACAACCCCCTGGGTTATAACCAAGTTAAAATTCTTGTCTCCCTTTTATTTCTATTATTTTTAGTTTATTGTTGCTATTATTCTTGAGTTGAAAGCTTTGAGGAGGGTATCTTTATTTTGCAAGCAATTCACCCCTCCCCTCTTACCAGCCCGCTGCACCAACAAGTGGTATCAAAGCCAGACAGCCTCAGAAGGACTAACCACTAACTGAAGCACAAAGATCAAGACGATGGCCAGAGCGAACATTCATCCCCCGAAATTCGATGGAGACTTCGCTACATGTAAGCAAAAAATGGAGGTATTTTTTAAGACTGAATTTGATATACTTCTAATCATGAAATATGATTTTTCCACCCCCAAAGACAAGGAAGAATACAACTGGACAAAGAAGGAGCAAGCTAATTTTTTGGCTAACAGAAAGGCAGAATCTCACCTGCTTAGTGTTCTGCCGCCCCAGGAGGTAAGTCGGATCGGAAGCTATGACTCCGCCAAAGACCTCTGGGAAAAATTCTTGGAGCTCCACGAAGGTACCTCAGAAGCAAAATTAGCAAGGCAGGACATCCTTCGGACTCAACTTACGAACCTCCGGATGAACAATGACGAGAAGGTAGCGCAACTCCAAGTGAGGATCAAGGAGCTGATAACTCAACTGAACAACCTCGGAGAAGCGGTAACAAACCGAGACTCGATCCGGTACGCACTCAACGCCTTCCCCGGAACTCCAAAATGAGTGTCCTTAGTAGATGTGTACTACATCTCTAAGGACTTTGAGGTAAGTACATTAGAAAACTTATTTTCTACCTTTGAACTTCACGAGTCTCGAATTATAGAGCCCAAACAAATAGTGAAGTCAAACCTCTACATCGCCCTACAAGCCAAGATGGGCGATCCCGACTCCGAAGCGTCGATCGATGAAACTGAAGCGGCCCTACTAGTAAGACATTTTAATAAGTTTCTTAAAACTAATAAATTCCGATTGCAGTCGAGAAGTCAACAACGCAACAAAAGGACAATCCGATACTACAACTGCAATGAGAAAGGGCACATTAAGGATGACTACCCAAGACTAAAGAAAAGAGACAAGGAGAAGTTTCAAAAGTCGACATCCTCGAAGTGTAAAAGTCTGAAGGCTGCATGGGATAAATCATCATCCTCGGAATCAGAAGTCGAAGCCTTCTCGGGAGTAGCACTGATGGCCAACCATCTCTTTGAAGATGACTCAGACTTAGAGATGAGCATAGATCAAGGAGGAGAATTAGAAGAGGAAAGCTACGATTAAGGGGGAGCATCACCAAGTGTCACCCCTACTCAGTCTTTTCAATTTATCAAAGTGCTTACAAAAGATCTAGCAAAATTAGAAAAAGAAAATGTTGAATTGAAATTAAAATTAGCAAAAGCATGTCCCCTAGAAATGTATGATAATTTAAAATTAGAAAATGAGAAATTGAAAATGCAAATTGAAAATTTGAAAACTGCTGCATGTTCAAAATCAAATAAATTTCCAAAATCAAAACTTGGAATTTATGGAAAATTAAATTGGTACATTAGAAATCATCATGGACAACTTAGAAAAGTTCCTAGAAACTATATACCCCCTAAGTTTTTGGTTATTCCAGTAGGAAAGAACCTTTATTGGGTTCCAAAATCTTTTCTAGACTAATTTTTTTTCACAAAAAAATATAATTTAATTAAAGCTTTTAGCAAAGAAATTAAACATTCAAATTTTTTTATGAGGTTTTGTCTAAGGAAGTGATTGTTGCTCCAATAACCAAGAAGGCATAGTGCCTCGCCATGACCTGGAAGTCAAAATATTGGAATAAAAATGTTTAATTAACTTTCTAATAAAGCACTAAAATTAGAATTAAATAATACTTTAGAAAGTTTTTTTTTTAAATAGTTTTTTTGGAAATTCTTCTAAAATATTTTTTTCCTTAGAAAATTCTTAAAATTTTTTCTCTTAACTTAGAATTTTTTTTTAAAAAAAATTATTTACTTAGAAAATTAAGTTTTTAAACTTGAAAAATGTTACTTAGAACATTTTTCTTGCATAAAATTTCTGCAAAACTTAAACAAAAAAAAAAATTGGAAATTATTTTGAAATAATTAACTTGAGTATTTACTTAAGAAAATTGTTCTTTAAACTTGAAAATTTTATTATTTTTTGAGTTGCATGTTTTTGATGTGATCAAAGGGGGAGAGATAGGACAAGTTTAGGGGGAGTTTTAGATTTTCGAGGAATTAAAATATTGTAATTTTTTATTTTTGTAATGTTTATAATTAAAATGTTAGTTCAGTAATTTTCTTAAAATTACTACTTATCTGTTTGTTGTCCCTAACTTCAACTTGGGTTGATACACATCAAAAAAGGGTAGATTGTTGGACCCCGTGGGTGTTTTGATGAGATCAACCAAGTTAGGTTAAGTTCTGCTTGTTATTTGATCCCTGTGTCTAAGTGTGCAGAAACTTAGGAGCACAGGAAGTCTAGCGGAAGATGCAGCTAGCGAGAAGGACATCATGGGAAGGGAGCCGACGGGCTCGGTGCATCCGAAGGATGAAAGAGCTGCGAAAGAGTACACTGGTGGACGAGAAGAACGTGCACGGCGTTTGAGGGACGAGAAGCCGGGTCGAAAGCATGCTCGAGGAGAAGGCCAGAAATTGGGTTCGAATGAGCCGTATTTCGGTTGGCCGAAATCATCCAAGCGATCGGAGCTTCAGAAGAAGAGGAGAAAGAGAAGTTGGAAGCTATTTATACCATGCAGGTTGAAAGCAATATTTATACCATGCAGGTTGAAGCTGCCCTCAACATCATTGAGGGCTCCCTCAACATTGAAGGCACCTCCATCACCTTGAAGGCACCACAGACCAATCTGAGGCGCCTTCAAGGGCATTGGAGGTGCCTCAGATCCAGTCCTCGTGACCTTTTGCAACCGGATAGAGCCTTATCCGGTCAAACTGCTTAGAGGCACCCTCAACCCTCTTAGAGGTGCCTTCAACACTCGGGATAAAATTTCCAGGAGCTATATAAAGGCCCCTGGAGCTAGGAAATTAATCAATCAACTCTATATTCAATTCCTAGCAATAGTTTAAAGCTTTTAGTGTGTAAAAGACTTCTCCGCCTTCAGAGAAGGAGACTTTCTTAGTGTACCTATTCGACTGCCTTGGATTAACAACCCTCTGGGTTGTAACCAAGTTAAAATTCTTGTCTCCCTTTTATTTCTGTTATTTTTAGTTTATTATTGCTATTATTCTTGAGTTGAAATCTTTGACAAGGGTATCTTTATTTTGTAGGCAATTCATGTTAGCTAGAGCCCTAGAGCCAATCATTTGATGATTGTATTTTGGATTTGTTGTATCATATTCTATATATAAATAAAGGCATTTGGTTTTTGGTTATTATACTTACTTGTATTGGTGCCAAATAAACTAAGTATAATAACGTCCTTGAGTAGAAGGTTCTTACCTATATCAATCGGTTAGCTAAACCGATAGTGAGATGATATAGGGAACACAACTCTAAATCATTCCTAGTCGAGTATTAACATTCAGGGACAATGTTAATGCAATAAAACTAGCATGTAGGTCAACTCGATGACTTGATCTCATAAGTCATGGATATAGAGATATCAAGTTGACACATGGGTATGCATTGGAGAATGTATACTGAATGACCCGCCATGAGAAAGTATCATGGATCGTTATATGAGTGTCATGTGGCTATTAGTATGACTACTAGTCCTTAGATCTGAAGTCACCATGGATCCCTACATAATGAGTTATGTACTTTGGTTTCGTCAAACGTCACCCATAACTGGGTGGACTATAAAGGCGATTACTGGGTATGTAATGAATTATGCAGAGGGATGTGAGTGATGTAGATGGGATCTATCCCTCCTATATGACGGGAGTGACATCGATATTCTTGATAGAGTGAGAGCACGAAGTGCATGGTCATGCCCAAATGAGTCAATATGAGATATTGAGCTCATTTGATTTAGTGAGTCTACTTGGAGTTCAAGATTTAGTTTGATCAGAGGATGACACGGTCTATGCCTCACATTGATCAATCAAGATGTCTAGGATAGAAGGACACTTGTCATATATTGTGAGGAGTCACAATTAGTAGTCACAAGGTGATGTTGGATCTCAACATTCTTGTAACTTGGGTAGTAATGATGTGTTGCTAGATACCGCTCATTACTTATGCTCCTAAATGGGTTTAGGGGCACTGCCAACGTTACAAGAACCTATAGGGTCACACACTAAGGACAATTAGATGGAGATTAGGTTCATATGATGAACCAAGAGGATTAGATTCATTTGATGAATCAAATTGGATTAAGAGTAATCCTAATTGGGCTAACTTGAGTTGGACTCAACTTGATACATGTATTCAATGAGTCTAATTTAGATTATGACTCATTAGATCAACTTAATTTAATGAATTAGATTCATTATATTAAGTTGGCTTGAATCAAATGGTTAGATTAGATCAACCATGGAAGAGATTTGGTCAAGTTTGACTTGACTTGAGAGGAAGATAAAAAGTCAAGTTTGACTTGACTTTATGCCACCTCATTGGTGAGTTGGCATTGATGTGGACTAATGATGTTGCTCCACATCATCATGGGGTGCCACCTCATGGAAGTTAAAAAGTCATTCTCTTTAATGGCTTCACATTAATTGCACTTAATGCAAACTTTGGGGGTTACACTTGGGAAGTGGCAGGCCACTTTTGAATGTGAAGAGAATTCATTTTTCTCATTCAAGTGCATTCACATCTTCTTCCTCTTGGAGCTTTCTCTTCTCCCTCTCCTCCTCTCTTGGCCGAACAAGACAAGGTGCTAGCACACCTTTGTTTGATCTTCTCCATCAAGGATTGTTCGTGTGGATACTTCTAGAGGACCGTACGCTTGACGGTCTAGAGATCCGGCACCTTGGACGAGCGGGATTCGCGAAGGGCGCGCTTCAAAGGTATAACCTTTTCTTCATGTAGATCTAGAAGTAGATCTAAGTAGAACTCGTACATGTAAATTTTTGAAATCTATCCTTCGCACGAGATCCAGTGGCATGGGTGATTCGGGGTTTCCGCGACGCGAAAACGCGATTTTCGTGGCCCGAAAAACCCAACAATTCACCCCTCCCCTCTTGCCGACCCACTATACCAACAAACCTTTCATGAGAAATCATCAGTAAAACTCATAAAATATAAGTGCTCTCTGTTAAGATGTATACTATAAGCCTAGCTTTTGTATCAACATCTATTTTTGAAATATTTTAAAATGAGAATCACTTTGGTCAAATGTTTGCATTTTATATTTATATATAATGTAGTTGTCCATTTAATTTATATTATAGATAACATGGTGTATGATGCCACACAGAAACCATGTTATCGGTTCCTTATAAATTATAAATAGTAGCTCACAACCACGATGGATTGGGATTAACCATTGAAACGGTTTTAGTGTAATTTGGTATTAGTCTATCTTGACTATAAAATTACACTAGTACACTATGTGTGTATTGAGCAGGAATATTTGAGGTTGTTCGATTTATACTAACTACATAAAAGAATAGAACCTTTGTTATTATGGATGTGCGTCCTCTTAATCCCTATATAATAACAAGCACGTATACTTAATATTTATTTCTTTAACTTATCAATGGGTGAGATTTATTCGTTAAATCAATAGGCCTGATGAGTCGGGAGATAGTACAATTTTATGATGTGTTGTTGATTATAGAAGAAATTTATGTCCTAATTATTTAGGCTGATGATGTCCCCTTGAGGAGCTCATAAGGATTAACATGTAAACCCTGCAGGTGGATTTAGTCCGGCATGATAATAAAGTTGAGTGGTACTGCTTATGGAATCAAATGTTAATTAATTGAGTTGTTAGTAACTCATTTAATTAACGGACATATGATATCTTAAACACAGGGAGATTAACACACTCATGATAAGAAGGAGCCCATATTGTAATATGGGATTAGTGTGGTAGTTCAATAATAACCCTTTAGTGGTATGAGTTATTATTGATAGACTTGAGTTGGGTGTTCGGGCCCAACAAAGGAAGCCCAAGCCCATTAGGAGGTCTAAACCAATTCCTCCTCTAGGTCCCTATTGTAGCCTTTATAAAGCCTCACATCCACCCAACATAATTTAGATATAGAAAATAAAAGGGAGATTTTTTCGAAACAAAATTCTATTATTTTTTCTTTCTTTGTAACCGATGGAAAGGGTTATAAAAAGGGGAGGTGGCGCCCCCTAAACATTAGTTCTCCACCCTAGGGCCGGCGGCACCACCAGTTTTCCATCTCCTCTTATTTACCTAGGGTCAGCAGCAACAAAGGTCTTCCACTCTTGCTAGGGTCAGCAGCAACTAAGGTCTCCCTCATCCTTGCTAGGGTCGGCGCCCCCTCCTCCTTGTGGGCGGCAACTTGAAGAAGAGGAAGAAGAAGAGAAGATGCCCTATCCTAGAGCATCTCCCCTTAGTGGCTGGAGGTTTGGAAGAGAAGAGAAGAAGGGTGGTTTTGTCATGGGAGATCGTTGCCCACATGACATCCAAGAAGAGGAGAGAAATACGACAGAAGATCAAGAGGTCTTTAGCTACGAAGAAAGGTACAACTAGTTCTTTAATTCTGCTGCATAATTAGTTTAGTTTTCTTCGTATCGATTTTGAATACCAACACAAGAGGCTAGTGATCTTGCACTTTGATCAAGGTGTGCTTTGATCAATCAAGAACTTGCTTGATTGATCAAACACATGTCTGATCGAACATGCGGGTTACTAGGAATAGTTCTGTACTTGTATAATTTTTGTACAGGGAAATTTAAACAGAACGGAATTCCAGCGCCTTCACCCTCCACGTGATGCTACACTGGCTGGTCCCTAGAGATCCGTATGTATAGTCCAAAATCCCCTCCGTCTTGTTTATCGCCGTCTTGAATTGCAGTTTGCTTTGTTTCCTAAGAACACAAAATTTGTAGAATTCAATCTTGCGTGTCTTCACCCTTCAACAAATCTCTCTTGTGAAGTTCTAGCATCCCACGTTCACCCATATACCCTAGCCGCATATGCCACATGACTGTACTGTCTAATTCAGACTCCACTGAGGCGACTCTACCTACAACTGTAGTCTCTATTGTTGGGTGCTACATGGAATTCCATTCTGTTTCCCTTGTACAAAAATTTGTACAAGCACAGAACTTTTCCTAGCAACCCATGTGCTTTTCAGAAGTTAAACTTGGATTGCAAATGAAACTTAACATTATTAATCCAAGTTAAACTCATGTGTCTTTCAAGAATTAAACTTGGATTGCAAACAAAACTTAACATTATTAATCCAAGTTAAACTCATGTGTCTTTCAAGAATTAAACTTGGATTGCAAATGAAACTTAACATTATTAATCCAAGTTCAACTCATGTGTCATCAGAAGTTAAACCATATTATAGAAATTGATTAAATATTTATTTCAAGGATTGGCTTTCAGGTTGTTAGCAAGGCACTCGGCCTTCTTGGTTATGGGATCATCCACCACTTCCTAGACAAAGCCTTTCAATGAAATTGAATATTTAAACTCCTCACAGTAACCTTAGGTTTAACTAAAGAGACCTCAATCGAAGCATAAGATCGAAACACAAAATCGAAGCACAAAAATGAAACACAAAATCGAAACACAAAATCACTAGCCTCTTGTGTTACTATTTCAGGATCCATACAAAGAAAAACTAAACTAGTTTGTCGCGGAAACAATTAACTAGTTATACCTTTCTTTGTAACTTAAAGACCTCTTGATCTTCTTTTGTATTCCACTCCTCTTCTTGGATGTCGTGTGGGCGATGATCTACCAAGATGAAATCCACCCGAACCTTCTTCTTTCTTCCAAGACTTCGGCCACCAAGGAATTCCACAATAGGGAGCCTCCTCCTTCTTCTCCTCCAAGCAAACCGGCCACAAGAAGATGGAGCTTGATGTGCGGCCAGCCTCAAGAGAACAAAACAAAGGGAGAAGAGAGAAGGGAGAAAGACCGACCACCAAGGAAAAGAGAAGAGGAGACTTAGGTTCTATATTCTTACATAAGGCACCATCTACCTCTCTTTTATAATCCTTGGTGAATGCAAAAAAGGAAAGATTTTTGACAAAAAATTAAAATCTTCCTTTTTAATTCCTTATGTGGATGTCTACAAAAGAAAAATTTTAAACATAATTAAGACTTCCTTTTAATCATGGTCGACCATAGCATGGGCAACAAAAAAGGAAAAACTTTAAAATTAAAATCTCTTTTTTAAATCCCTTTGTGGATAGCTATAAAAGGAAAGATTTTAAAATTAAAATTTCTCTTTTAAATCCCTTTGCTATAAAAAGAAAATTTTAAAAATTAAAATCTCTCGATTAAATCCCTTGGAGGATGGCAATAAAAGGAAAGATTTTAAAATTAAAACTCCCTTTTAATTCCCTTGTGGATGGCTAAAAAAGAAAAGTTTTAAAAATTAAAATCTTTCTTTTAAATCCCTTAGAGGATGGCTATAAAAGATAAGATTTTAAAATATTAAAACTGTAACGCCCTAAAATTCTCAAAACCATTTTAGAAATATAGTATAATTTTTCTGGAATTTTTAGATATTTTTTCTGAATTTTTAGAGTAGTGGAAGTAGCAAAAATAAATAAAAAATGAAAACGGCCTAAGCGGGAATTGAACCCGAGACCTATGGTTTACGGATAATTCTAGTAACCAGTTGAACCCAGCAGGGCCGTGCTGAAAGGAAAGGGGAACATTTATATTTAAGTCTAAGTTGGGCCGAATTACCCACTTAAGATAAATAAGAAATTAGTAAGTGAGGGTTTTATTTTTATCGTGATTCTTTTCCCCTCAAACCCTCACCACCGCCCTCCTTCTTCCTCTCCCTCTCTCGGCGCCAACCACAAGGAAGGCTGAGGTTCGGCCCAAGGGCACTTTCCGGCGACGACTTCGACACGAGGACGCTCCCCTTCGCGAGAGGAACGTGTAGACGTGAGAAGATCGTCGAAAGGATCGTCTCCACCGGAATTCTAGCGAATAGAATTATAAGGAAATTAGCGTACGAGGTAAGAAACCCCTCACCTGCAGTATAAGTAGCTCCGTTTGGTTTTCTACGCATTAGTTTAGCTATATGCAGATTTTTATCGACGCATAGCGTGAAATTGACCCTCCTCGTAGGTTTAGGGATTTAGTGAGCACTTCTAGATGGGCCGGACACGTGATCCCTCTTCAGTGGGGGTTTCTAGACGTTGTCGGGTGCCTAGAAGTGGTCTCCCTAACAGAGAGGAGATTTGGGGCACACTAAGTGTTCGATAAAATAGCTAGATAAGCAAAAATGCAAATTAGGCATTTTAACAGCTCATTTGAATGCATTAGAAGCATCTAAATCAGTAAATCAGTTTATTCTAGCTTATATGGGACTACGGTCCAATGGGTGGGCTCCCACAGTCGCCTCTGGGTTCAGACAACCTAGCTCTAGGTTCAGATAACCTAGAAACAGCAATTTAGAACAGTTTAGCTATACTCAGTATTTTACTTTTCAGTTGGCACTGTACTGGATTAGATATCCACTGGGCTGGGCTCCCATAGTCGATCCCTAGGTTTAGATAATCTAGTTCTAGGTTTAGATAACCTAGTAGCTCTACAAAATTCAGGACTTGCAAACCCGGGTCTAGTTAGGGATGCGCGCATAGCAAGTACAGTTGCCGGGCCCAAACAGCATGATTACGTATTTTCACTTATTATGAATTAGTTTTCAAAGCTCAAAATTAGTTATGTTAGTTGAGTTTGAATTCAGTATCAGTTTAGCTACAATTTAGCTTATTATATGTTCGGTTCAGTTATCTTTATTGATTCATATGATTAGTTGTCATGCCATGTTCAGTATGCATGTTCAATTATTTCAGTTTATGCTTGCAACCATAGTATGCCATGCCAGTACATGTTTTCAAATAGCATTCTTTAAAAGCATGTTTGCATCGTTGCATGTTTTAGTGAGGTAGATGGTTTCTTACTAAGCTTTAAGCTTACAGATTCTATTTTCCTTATACTGCAGATAAAGGTAAGGGAAAAATGGACTAGCAGAGGAAGCTGGAGGCCAATGCAGAGATGATGTGTGTGGCAGGAACTGGAATAGAAGATTCTTAGGGGACTTAGCAAGTTTAAACCGTAGAACTCTTTAGTGTTTTACTTCCATGCACGTTTAGTTGCGTAATGCTATGAATCAGTGAACTATGTATCATGCTAGGTTTAGAATACTAGTTTTATGTGATTAGAATGTTTCTCATGTAGTGTATAACTCATATGTGAGATTTTGGCACGCATCAGTGCTGATATCAGGGGCCTGATACGAAATCAGAAACCCCTGATCGGTCAGCAGACCGATCAGGGAGTCTCTGATCGGTCGGTAGACCGACCAGGGACCTGGTTTCTGCGAACAGAAACTTTCTGTTCGTCTTCTGATCGATCCGTGGATCGATCAGGAGCTGGGCGAGCCTCTGATCGGTCGGTAGACCGATCAGGGATCTAGTTTCTGCGAACAGAAACTTTCTGTTCGTTCCCTGATCGATCCGTGGATCGATCGGGTCATGACCGATCGGTCGCCAGACCGTCAAGATGCCACTGATCGGTCTCACTGACCGATCAGGGACCAGCTGGATCGGTCGGTAGACTGATCCAGTCACGTACAGAAGCGACGGCATATGGATCAGTCTGCCGACCGATCCAGAGAGTTTTTCCGTGCCAGTAACAAGCTGGAACGATCACGGGATCGATCCGACAGCCTAATCGATCTACGGATCGATTGCAATGCCTGATTACAGCTAGCAGGCTATCCGAGAGGCATAGATTATCTTCCCTAGCATGTGTACAACTCTTAGGTACACCTAGAATATTAAGTTTAGTTTACAGTAATTAGTTCAGTAAAATTTTAATAAATCTAGATTTTCCGCAATAGTAATTTAGCACAGCATAACTGTAGCGATCGGCCTCGCAGCCTAGTCAGTAGGTGGCAGGTCGTTACATAGTGGTATCAAAGCAGTGTTCCATACTTCCTACACACACATCAGCATTGAACCTGCAGCTTCCAAGTAAGAATACCTCTACTTTATTTATGCTTTCTGTTTCCTTGTTATAGTTCATGTTTATAGATAAACTGCTGCATGATAGTATGTGATAGTATATAACATGATAACGATAGTTATACAATTAGGATTGTAATAGTTATTCATGTTCTGTCCTCTATGTCTTTAGAAATGGCACGAGGACACCCAGCTAGAAGGGCACTAGCTACTGAGCCCCAGCAAGAGGCAGGCAGTTCAGTGCCTCCTCCCGACCTTACAGCATTAATGGCTTAGTTACAGCAGCAGCTAGCTGAACAGCGACAGGAAATAGCCACCTTAAAGGCTAATCAGCAGAGTACCCCCACAGTCACCCCGGAACCGAACCTGACGACTCCAGAAGTCTTAGAGGTTCCACCAGCCCAGCCTACAGACCAGCACCAGCAGTCCCAGCAGCTGAGCCAAGAAAGGAAGCCTATCTGATCCAGTGGCAGCGAGTCAAGCCAGAGAACTTCTCAGGCACTAGTGAACCATGGGATGCACAAGCCTGGTTCAAAACACTAGAGAGCACGATGGAGCTTCTGGACTGGCCAGAACACGAGAAGGTGAAGTGTGCCTCCTTCTGCCTGATAGGAGACGCACGCATGTGGTGGGAAAGAATCAGAACGAAGCGCCCAGTGAACCAGATGTCATGGGCTGACTTCGAGAAAGAATTCTTCGAGGAGTTCTTTCACATACGGGTTACAAATCGCCACTACGACGAGTTCACTGAGTTTCGTCAGGGCAACCTTTCAGTTGAGGAAGCCGTGAAGAAATTCAACAGGTTGGCTCGTCTATGCCCAGAGCTAGTCAGCACAGAGAAGGAACGAATCCGGTTGATGCTCAAGATGCTGAGGCCAGAGATAGCAGTGAACGTGGCTGGTGGCATACATAGGCCACAAACCACAGAGGAGTTAGTGAGCAGTGCCTTGACCACAGAGCATTACCAGAACAGCATAAAGCAGCAAGTCTCCTCGAGTCCAAAGGCCAAGGAAACTCTCACACTCAAAAGCAGCAAGGTCACAGCACTGGAAAGGGAACTCTAACAACAAGCGCAAACCAGGGAGTTACCCAAAAGGAGGACCAGCCAGCGACCATTATCCAAAGTGTGCTACTTGTGGGAAATTTCACCGGGGTTTGTCGCAAGGGCACACGAGGATGCTTTGAATGTGGACAAGACGGGCACATAAGCAGTGCTCGAACAAGACCGGTCTTCCTCAGCCACAGAGCCAGCTCAGTTATATCAGATGCAGGCCACTCTAGAAGGTCCACTTATGAGCCGGGGATTAGAAGCCCCTCCAGCTATGGCGAATCGAGATCTACTCACTCACCGAGAGGATGCCTCGGCGGTTGTCACAGTCGATTAGCATTTTTCGATAGTGGTCTATTTGATCTTGGGGCAACCCATTCATATATAGCAGGGATGTTCTCCGAAAAGTTAGAAATACCCTCGGAGGTACTCGGTGGTCGGTTTTGCACTACCTTCAGGGGAGATCATGGCATCCACGCACTGGCTCGGAGCAGTGCCGGTCATTATAGCAGCAGAGAGCTCTTTTGTGATCGATAGTGCTAGAGATAACCGACTATGACGTTATCTTTGGAATGGACTTTCCGATCAGATCTGTGCTACCATAGAGTGCCGTAAATAGAAAGTCATCTTCCAACCTGAGGCGCAGTGCAATTTGAATCTGCGGGAACCAAAGAGAAAGGCCAAGAAGTTTCTCTCAGCTATGAAAGCACATAAGCTATTGGATTCGGGATGTACGAGATTCCTAGCACACGTAGTCAACGCCAGCCGGGACAAGAACCAATAGCGAGGTTGAGTCGTATGTGACTACCAGAGTCTTCCCTGAAGAGTTACGGGCTTAACACGGGGAGATTGACTTTGAGATAGAGCTCATTCCCGTACAAATCCTATCTCAAAGCGCCTTATCGCATAGCTCCAGCAGAACTGAAGGAACTTCAGGAGCAGCTTCATACGCCCGAGTCACTCACCATGGGGAGCGCCTGTATTGTTCATGAAGAAAAAGGATGGAAGCATGCGACTGTGCATAGACTACAGATCACTGAACCAAGTCACGATCAAGAACAGGTATCCCCTTCCCAGAATCTATGACCTGTTCGACCATGTGAAGGGAGCAGCAGTGTTCTCTAAGATAGATCTCAGATCAGGTTATCATCAGGTGAAGGTTAAAGAAGGGGATATACCCAAGACAACATTCAGGACTAGATACAGACACTACGAGTTCGTAGTCATGTCCTTCGACGTGACAAATGCTCCAGCTACTTTCATGGACCTCATGAACAGGGTATTCAGGGAATATTTAGATAAGTTTGTTATCGTGTTCATTGACGACATCCTTATCTATTCCAGAACTCAGGAAGAACACGTAGAGCATCTGAGAATAGTATTGCAGATCCCTCAGCAGAAAGTCCAGCGCTACCTTATTATCTCTACAGCCATGTCACCGCCCCTACAGAAGGAGATCGTAGATTTCGGTCTCGAACTCATCGTTGGACAGCTCTCTACTATGACCTTAGAGTCTACCTTGCTTGGTGATATTCAGTCAGCTCAGGAGCAGGACCCTGAAATTCAGAAAATCAAGCAAGGGCTAGCAGAATCAGAAAGTAGAGAATTCAGAGTGTCCGATAGCGGGGTGTTGTATTTTGGTGACAGACTCTGTGTTCCAGATCAGGAGGAGCTACGGAGACAGATATTAGATGAGGCTCACAAGACTCCCTATGCGATGCATCCAGGTTCCACCAAAATGTATCAAGACCTGAAGAACCATTTTTGGTGGCCCGGGATGAAGCGAGACATCGCCAGATATGTTAGCATCTGCCTCACCTGTCAGAGAGTCAAGGCAGAACACCAGCGACCAGGAGGAGTTCTGCAGCCTATACAGATCCCAGAATGGGAGTGGGAGGATAACTCTATGGATTTCATAGTGGGACTGCCCAGAACCACGAATGGTTCTGACGCCATCTGGGTAATAGTCGACAGGTTGACTAAATCAGCCCACTTCTTAGCTATCAAGATATCCTACTCCATGGAGAAGCTAGCTCAGTTGTATCTCCAGGAGATCGTCAGACTACATGGAGTCCCACGAACCATCAATTCAGACAGAGATAGTAGGTTCACATCACACTTCTGGGAGTGTGTATAGTCAGCTTTGGGCACGAAACTAAAGTTCAGCACAGCATTCCATCCTCAGACAGATGGTCAGACGGAGCGAGTAAATCAGGTACTCGAAGATATGCTCCGATCGTGTGCCCTAGACTTCAAGGGAAGTTGGTGCAAATATCTGAGCTTAGCAGAATTTGGATACAACAACAGCTATCAGGCCACTATCGGCATGGCACCTATGAGAGTGGTGAACAGAAAGAACTAGAACTTCAGATAGATCTAGTAGCAGATACCACAGCAGCTATACAGCAGATCCGCCAGAGGATAGAGACAGCTCAGAGCCGCCAGAAAAGCTATGCTGATACACGGCGCAGACCCTTAGAGTTTTCAGTCGGGGATACAGTGTTCCTCAGAGTAGCTCCCATGAAGGGAGTGATGCGTTTTGGGAAGAAGGGCAAGCTTAGTCCCAGATATGTGGGACCATACCTTATCAGCAGAAGAGTGGGCAAGGTAGCATATGAGCTAGAGCTACCCCAGGAAATGTCAGCTGTCCACAACGTATTTCATGTCTCTATGCTGAAGAAGCATACCCCAGATGCCACCCAGGTGATTGAGCCCCAGTTGGTACAGATCCGCGAAGACCTCAGCTATGATAGTCGGCCTATTCAGATAATAGACCGAGCAGTTAAGAAATTGCGGAACAAGGAAGTACCATTAGTCAAAGTCATTTGGCACAGTCACACAGCAAAAGAGGCAACATGGGAGACAGAAGCCAGCATGAGACAGAAGTATCCAGAATTATTCTAAGTTCGAGGACGAACTTTTTATAAGGTATGGGGGATTGTAACGCCCGAAAATTCTCAAATCCATTTTAGAAATATAGTATGATTTTTCTAGAATTTTTAGATATTTTTTCGGAATTTTTAGAGTAGCGGAAGTAGCAAAAATAAATAAAAAATGAAAACGGCCTAAGCGGGAATTGAACCCGAGACCTATGATTTACGGATAATTCTAGTAACTAGTTGAACCCAGTAGACCCGTGCTGAAAGGAAAGGGGAACATTTATATTTAAGTCTAAGTTAGGCCGAATTACCCACTTAAGTTAAATAAGAAATTAGTAAGTGAGGGTTTTATTTTTATGGTGATTCTTTTCTCCTCAAACCCTCACCGCCGCCCTCCTTCTTCCTCTCCCTCTCTCGGCGCCAACCACAAGGAAGGCTGAGGTTCGGCCTAAGGGCACTTTCCGGCGACGACTTCGACACGAGGACGCTCCCCTTCGCGAGAGGAACGTGTAGACGTGAGAAGATCGTCGAAAGGATCGTCTCCACCGGAATTCTAGCGAATAGAATTGTAAGGAAATTAGCGTACGAGGTAAGAAACCCCTCACCTGCAGTATAAGTAGCTCCGTTTGGTTTTCTACGCATTAGTTTAGCTATATGCAGATTTTTATCGACGCATAGCGTGAAATTGACCCTCCTCGTAGGTTTAGGGATTTAGTGAGCACTTCTAGATGGGCCGGACACGTGATCCCTCTTCAGTGGGGGTTTCTAGACGTTGCCGGGTGCCTAGAAGTGGTCTCCCTAACAGAGAGGAGAGTTGGGGCACACTAAGTGTTCGATAAAATAGCTAGATAAGCAAAAATGCAAATTAGACATTTTAATAGCTCAGTTGAATGCATTAGAAGCATCTAAATCAGTAAATCAGTTTATTCTAGCTTATATGGGACTACGGTCCAATGGGTGGGCTCCCACAGTCGCCTCTGGGTTCAGACAACCTAGCTCTAGGTTCAGATAACCTAGAAACAGCAATTTAGAACAGTTTAGCTATACTCAGTATTTTACTTTTCAGTTGGCACTGTACTGGATTAGATATCCACTGGGCTGGGCTCCCATAGTCGATCCCTAGGTTTAGATAATCTAGTTCTAGGTTTAGATAACCTAGTAGCTCTACAAAATTCAAGACTTGCAAACCCGGGTCTAGTTAGGGATACGCGCATAGCAAGTACAGTTGCCGGGCCCAAACAGCATGATTACGTATTTTCACTTATTATGAATTAGTTTTCAAAGCTCAAAATTAGTTATGTTAGTTGAGTTTGAATTCAGTATCGGTTTAGCTACAGTTTAGCTTATTATATGTTCGGTTCAGTTATCTTTATTGATTCATATGATTAGTTGCCATGCCATGTTCAGTATGCATGTTCAATTATTTCAGTTTATGCTTGCAACCATAGTATGCCATGCCAGTACATGTTTTCAAATAACATTCTTTAAAAGCATGTTTGCATCGTTGCATGTTTTAGTGAGGTAGATGGTTTCTTACTAAGCTTTAAGCTTACAGATTCTATTTTCCTTATACTGCAGATAAAGGTAAGGGAAAAATAGACTAGCAGAGGAAGCTGGAGGCCAATGCAGAGATGATGTGTGTGGCAGGAACTGGAATAGAAGATTCTTAGGGGACTTAGCAAGTTTAAACCGTAGAACTCTTTAGTGTTTTACTTTCATGCACGTTTAGTTGCGTAATGCTATGAATCAGTGAACTATGTATCATGCTAGGTTTAGAATACTAGTTTTATGTGATTAGAATGTTTCTCATGTAGTGTATAACTCATATGTGAGATTTTGGCACGCATCAGTGCTGATATCAGGGGCCTGATACGAAATCAGAAACCCCTGATCGGTCAGCAGACCGATCAGGGAGTCTCTGATCGGTCGGTAGACCGATCAGGGACCTAGTTTCTGCGAACAAAAACTTTCTGTTCGTCTTCTGATCGATCATTGGATCGATCAGGAGCTGGGGGAGCCTCTGATCGGTCGGTAGACCGATCAGGGATCTGGTTTCTGCGAACAGAAACTTTCTGTTTGTTCCCTGATAGATCCGTGGATCGATCAGGAGCTGGGTCGCGGCTCACTGATCGGTCAGCAGACCGATCAGTAAGCCACTGATCGGTCTCACTGACCGATCAGGGACTAGCTGGATCGGTCGGTAGACCGATCCAGCCGCGTACAGAAGCGATAGCATATGGATCGGTCTGCCGACCGATCCAGAGAGGTTTTCCGTGCCAGTAACAAGCTGGAACGATCACGGGATCGATCCGACAGCCCAATCGATCTATGGATCGATTGCAATGCCTGATTACAACTAGCAGGCTATCCAAGAGGCATAGATTATCTTCCCTAGCATGTGTACAACTCTTAGGTACACCTAGAATATTAAGTTTAGTTTACAGTAATTAGTTCAGTAAAATTTTAATAAATCCAGATTTTCCGCAATAGTAATTTAGCATAGCATAACTGTAGCGATCGGCCTCGCAGCCTAGTCATTAGGAGGCGGGTCGTTACAAAAACTTCTCTTTTAATCCCCTTATGACCGGCCCCTTGCTTGGGCACCAAGCAAGGCTTGGTCGGCCACATCTTGGACACCAAGATGGGCTTGGCCGGCCCCTTGCTTGGGCACCAAGCAAGGATGTGGCCGACCCCTAGCTTGGTTAAGAAGCTGTGCTTTGGGTGGATTAAAAGGCTTTTAATAAGAGGCTACAACAGGGACCGAGAGGAAGAATTGGTTTTGGCCTCCCGATAAGCTTGAGCTTCCTGTGTTCGATCCGAACACCCAACTCAAGTTCATCAATAATAACTCATGCCACTAAAGAGTTATTATTGAACTACCGCACCAATCCCATATTACATTATGAGCTCCTTCTTATCATGAGTGTGTTAATATCCCTGTGTTTAAGATATCGAATGTCCATTAATTAAATGAGTTACTGAAAACTCACTTAATTAATATCTAACTCCAAGAGTTGTACCACTCAACTTCATTGTCATGTCAGACTAAATCCACCTACAGGATTTCTATGACAATTCTTATGAGCTCCTCAAGGGGACATCATCAACCTAGATAACTAGGGCACAGTTTCCTTCTATAATCAACAACACACTATATAAATAATATTATTTCCCAACTTATCGGGCCTATTGATTTAACGAAATAAATCTCACTCATTGATAAATTAAAGAAATAAATACTAAGTATATATGTTTGTTATTATATCGGGATTAAGAGTACACACATCCATAATAACAGATGTCATGTTCTTTTATGCAGTCAGTATAAAAAGAAATAACCTCAAATGGTCCTGCTCAATACACACATAGCGTACTAGTATAATTTTATAGTCAAAATAAACTAATACCAAATTACACTACAACCATTCCAATGGTTTGTCCCAATCCATCTTGGTTTTGAGCTACTGTTTATAATTTATAAGGAACTAATAACATGATCTTCTGTGTGATACATTTTACTAAATGCAGACATTTGACCAATGTGATTCTCATTTCAAAATAAATGTTCATACAAAAAGCTAAACTTTTAGTATACATCCTAACACCTATCAACTTATATATATTTCCTGCTATCTTTTGTTCTTTCATTACCGTCAAAGTTCCCTTGCTGACTTTCATCACCCCGCTCACTGATTTGTAATTACAACCAATATCATCCAGTGTGCCTAGTGAGATCAAATTCTTCCTTAGCTCTGGTATATATCTGACATCACATAAAGTTCTGATAACACAATCAAACATCTTGATTCTAACATTCCCTTTGCCAATAACTTTGCATGACGCATCGTTTCCCATCAACACTAAACTAGAATCCACTGCCTATAGGTGTCAAACTAATCCTTGTTTGGAGTCATACGATATGAACATGTAGAATTTAAAATCCATGCATCTGTCAGCTACTCTGAACTCAATATAACTGATAGCATATATCCATCATCGCTCTCTGAATTTTCTTCTTCAATTATGTTTGCAGACTTTGTTGAACTACCTTTGTTCTCTGCAATATGTTTCTTTATCTCTAGACAATCTCTCTTGATATAACCTTTGCCTCCACTTTTGTAGCACGTGATCACATTCTTCCTTCTTGATTTAGAATGAGCCTTGTTGCTGTTACCCGATCCATGTCGAGATTTACTCCTACCATGCTCTTGGTTGCTATTTACCACAAGTCCTCCTTGAGAAACTTTATCTCTTGTTTTCTTCCTTTGGTGAAAACCTAGCAACGCACTTGTGATCTCCTCTAATTTGAGAGTTTCCTTACCCCCACATTAAAGTAGTAACCAAATTCTTGTATGTAGGAGATGAAGGTAGAGAATTTAACAAGATCAGCGCCTTATCCTCATCTTTGATCTTCACATCAACCTACTTCAGATCACTCACAATCTGGTTGAATATGTTGATGTACTGGCTCAGATCAGTTCCTTCTATCATCTTCAGCCCGAATAATTTCTGCTTGAGATATAGCTTGTTTGTTAATGACTTTGACATGTACTGGCTTTCCATCTTTTGCCAAACTACCACTAGTGACTCCTCATCCATGATAAAATACATCACATCATCTTTAAGACAAAGCTTGATTATTGTTGCTGTCTTCGCTTGAAGTTTTTCCCAATCTGATTTCTCTATTCTTTCCGATTTCCTTTCTCCTAGTGCCTTCACCATGCCTTGTTGCACCAACAAGTCCTTGACTCTTCTCTACCATAATTCTAGTTCTGTCAAACTTCACTATATCAAACTTTATAGAAGTCATCCTCGACATGTTGAAGAAATCCACTAAAAACCTGTAACTCTGATACCAATTGTTGTGCAAAGAAGGGGGCAACAACACCTCTCAACCTCTAACGTGGAAGAAGAAGAGGAAGAGAGAAAAGAGATCATGCGGAGCGACAAGACAAAGATGCACAAAAGGAGAGCAAACACGAGGAAGGAGAAGAAGAGAAAGAAGAAAAGTTACCGTTGTTCGGCGACGTGCCTACTCCACAAAAATGGCCGAAACTTTATTAGAATTCTCTTTACACAAGAGGATCATATCTAATTATTCTTGTGATTGTTGTTGTACAATAGGTTTACAATGATCCCTATAAATAATGCATAAACCCAAGGCCCACTAAAATCATAATAGAATTTTGTTATAAAAACTTGCAACAGAATTCTGTTATGAAAAATTATAATAAAATTATGTTATATAAAGTCCTAATAAAATTTTATTATGAAAAATCTTAACAGACTTTTCTTTCATAACATCCATCGCATTGACCTCATTCAAATATGAGCCACCCGTCAACAGGGTTTCTTCCCCTTTCTAAGGGAGGAAGACTCTCCCTTTGGGGAGATCTATCTTGGTGTTAATCCTCGCCTTCTCTGACCTTCATCCAACGATTCAAGGCCATCTCCATCTCTGCATTGACTCTGGAATCTCAGGATTGGATCCCATGATCACTCAACGCCATTGGATAAGCATTTCTCTTCTCTTCTATTCAATTAGGGATTTGAATGCTTGTGATCTTTATGTCTTTGGAACTCTATCTTAGTGCCATGGAGTAGATCCTTTGTTCTAGGATTAAGGGAGTAGTTTTGGTGTGATTTGATGTAAGAACTCATGGATATGCCAATTTCCTATCTAAATAATGTTAGCATGTTTTGTATTTATTTGATCTTATGTGAATTCATGTGTTTGGACTCAATTATCATGTTTGATTGAATGTTTGTATATGCTTGTGGATCCTATAGAGGGATGTCCTCGATCATATGACCTAGGGATGGTAGTGACAGGTAGATCTTGATCCTACTAATGGATGTCTATGGTGCCATCTTGAAAGGTGAAGCAAGTCTCTACAAGGAAGTGGGATGGTTAAATGCAATTATCACCTTCATTTATATGTACATTGAGTTGTGCATGTGTTTTTGCGTTGTATGGTCGAGGGACACTAATGACAGGCAGATCCCTCTAATGGACTTCATAGGAATCATACCTATTTGATTACTACTGATGTTGATCTAAATCCCTTGCCGGTTGTCCTCTGCACGGGAGAATCGACTACTTCCTATAAATGCATGTGAATTGAGGATGTGAATTAGTTAACCATGTTACATTGATGAATCTTATAATAAAATCGAACTCCTAGAACTCTCACAAAAACCAAGTTCCCCATTACTTTTCTTATTATAATCTTGTCTCTTTACTTAGTACACTTCTTGTCTTAGTCAATCGTTTAGATAATTCTTCGTGAGACATCGTTAGTGCTTATAACCAGTCCATGTGAGTTCGATATCTTTTATTACTCATGATGAAACTATGCACTTATGATTCGTATCAACCTTTTAGGTTTTTTAGTAGTCACCTATTAGATCTATTCATACCTATAGACTTAGGTGATAGATAGTTCATGTACTGATGTACTTATGATGGAGTTATTACATTGATAATGACTGTATCTATATCATGATTACTCACATCATGTTCATCATTTCACTATATATTGACAACCAAAGTCTCCCTTGTGATGTAATAAAGTTGTCAGTCATATTTGCTGCCCATTCTGCCACTCAGGGAGATTAGTGGTTGGAGTTGTGTTCAGTTTGTCCTGTTGTGCTCGCTCGGCCATTTTGAGTAGTGGTAGTCGAGGTCATGCAAATAGTAACCCCTCCTTGTTATGTATCTAGATAGCTACACTGCATCCTTCCTTATCAACCACATTGATGTAGTGGTAGCTGGAGTGGAGTGTATGAGTGACACATATATATTCATATGCATATGATGCATAGTGCATCTTTTTATAGATATATCTGCATATGCTTGTGATATATTACATTTAATTAAGCTATGATTGTTGCATATGGTGACCATGATTCATACATGTTCATTTATCATACATGTATATGCTATCATATATTTTTCTCAGGTGTTACAAGAAGATCTATTGCTAATCCCTAATGGTTTACTGATTATTATATCATGTGTGTTAGATCGGTACTAGTATGTGCTTTGATCTCCATGTTCAATGTTGACCATGCACTATCATATCTATTACCCACGAAGTCACTTGGACTCACTGCCCCTTTGTATGTTTTATGTTCCTTAGGTAACATGTAGATGTTGCGGAATTGTTTGGAGCATCCTGTCTACTAGTCCCACGTCATATTTAAGGATAGCTTTTATTGTGTCATTTTGCTTTACTTGCATTTCCTTGGATTTCTTATGGATTCAGTATTGTAATAATTTTGACTTGGACTTGATGTTTAGCCTTGTAGCTACCTTTACTGCTTTTGGTATTTGTTGTGTTTAAGTTGAGTCGGCTCACAGTCTATCATTTTTATTTGGATGTTCGACCTTATCTTCTGTTGTATTATTATTTCAGTCGTGTGGACTACTTATTATCCTGTGTGATTATGCTTGTTTCTAGCTGTGTGTGTTGTAGTTATTATACTTGTACAGTCATGTGACTATGTATCTAGGTTCCATACATTGTTATAAGGAGGGATATGCTATCCATTTCTCAGGAAGGTATTAGAATGTATACTAAAAGTCTAGCTTTTGTATAAACATTTATTTTGAAATGAGAATCATATTGGTCAAATGTCTACTTTTAGTTAAATGCAGTTGTCTATTTAATTTATATTGTAGATAACATGGTGTGTAATGTCACACAGAAGATCATGTTATCAGTTCCTTATAAATTATAAATAGAAACTCACAACCAAGATGGATTGGGACAAACCATTGGAATTGTTATAGTGTAATTTGATATTAGTTTATCTTGACTATAAAATTATACTAGTACACTATGTGTGTATAGAGCAGGACCATTTGAGGTTGTTCCTTTTATACTAACTGTATAAAAGAACAGAATATCTGTTATTATGGATGTGTATACTCTTAATCCCGATATAATAACAAGCACATGTACTTAATATTTATTTATTTAATTTATCAAAGAGTGAGATTTATTCGTTAAATCAATAGGCCTGATAAGTTGAGAAATAATATTATTTATATGGTGTGTTGTTGATTATAGAAGGAAACTGTGTCTGATTTATTAGGATGATGATGTCCCCTTGAGGAGCTCATAAGGATTGTCATATAAACCCTGTAGGTGGGCTTAGTTCCGACATGACAATGAAGTTGAGCGGTACTACTCTTGGAGCTAAATGTTAATTAAGTGAGTTGTTAGTAACTCATTTAATTAATAGTCATTCGATATCTTAAATACAGGGAGATTAACGCACTCATGATAAGAAGGAGCCCATAATGTAATATGGGATTGGTGCAGTAGTTCAATAATAACTTTTTAGTGGTATGAGTTATTATTGATGAACTTGAGTTGGGTGTTCGGGTCGAACACAGGAAGCTCAAGCTCATTAGGAGGCGAAAACCAATTCCTTCTCTATGTCCCTGTTGTAGCCTCTATGTATAAAGACTCACATCAACCCAAGTCAACCTTATGACTGGTCACATCCTTCCTTGGTGCCCAAGGAAGGGGTCGACCATCATTTGTTTGGTGCCCAAGCAAGGGGTCGGTAAATATGGGTTTAAAAGTGAGTTTTTAATTTTTAAATCTTTCTTTTTATAGCCATCTATAATGTTTTAAAAGAGAGATTTAAAATTTTAAAAACTTTTCTTTTTTGAAGTCATCCACATGGTTTTAAAAGAGAGTTTTAAATTTAAAAAATCTTTCCTTTTGTAGCCATCTACAATGGTTTAAAAGAGAGATTTTATTTTTGTTAAAACTTTCCTTTTTTGTAACCATGATTTAAAATAGAGGTTTTAATTTTTAAAATCTTTCCTTTTTGTAGCCATCTATAATGTTTAAAAGAGATCTTTTTAATTTTAAAACTTTCCTTTTGTAGTCATCCACAATAGGAAATTTAAAAGAGAGATTTTAATTGTTGTTAAAATCTTTCCTTTTTAGCCATTACCAAGGATTATAAAAGAGGATAGATGGTGCCTTAGAGAAAATAATCATCTACACAATTTTTATTCCTCTTCTATTCTCCTTGTGGCCAACCCCCTCATATTCTTATTCTCCCCTTGCTTTCTCACCTAAGGCCGATGACATCAAGAGGCTTCAACCATCTTGTGGCCGGCGGGTTGCAAGGAAGAAAGAAGAAAAAGACGTGGTGTTCCTAACTTTGATCCCTTAGTGGCCGAAAGTCTTGAAAGAAAGAAGGACTTGGGCGGTTTTTGTGTCTTGGTAGATCGTCGTCCACACGACGTCCAAGAGGAGGAAAGGAATACAACAGAAAATCAAGAGGTCTTTAAGCTACAAAGAAAGGTATAACTAGTTATTTGTTTCCGTTGTGTACTAGTTTATTTTTCCTTTGTATGGATCCTGAAATATCAACACAAGAGGCTAGTGATCTTGTGCTTTGATTGAGATCTCTGTAGTTTAACCTAGGGTTTACTTTAAGGAGTTTAAATATTCAATTTCTTTGAAAGGCTTTAACTAGGAAGTGGTGGATGATCTCATACCCAAGAAGGCCGAGTGCCTCGCCAACGACCTGAAAGTCAATCCTTGAAATAGATATTTAATCAACTTCTGTAATATGGTTTAACTTCTGATGAACACATGGGTTGAACTTGGCTTAATAATGTTAAGTTTCATTTGCAATCCAAGTTTAACTTCTAAAAAGTACATGGGTTGCTAGGAAAAGTTATGTGCTTGTACAAATTTTTATACAGGGAAAATAGAACGGAATTCCGAGTAGTGCTAACAGCAGGGACTCCTCCGGAGCATGACATCATAAATTTCACATGAAATTTTAAATATTTTAATATATTTAATAAAACATAATACCATGTTGAAGCATAATACATGAATTTTGAATTGTATTCTAACAAGGAGATACCATGTTGATTGTTTATATGTATGTAGTGTGTACTCATGTATAGTGTGCACTATTTATGTTATCATACTAATTATGTATATGTTGTATGTGTACACATACCTGGTGTGTACTATTGGAGGAGGTATCATGTTGATTATAGATATGTTTTGTGCACACATGTATCTAGTAGGTACTATTGGAGGTATCATATTGATTATACCTATTTGTATATACACACATGTCTGGTGTGTACTATTTGAGGACGTATCATATTGATTATGCCTATGTTATGTGTGAACATATGTTTGGTGTATACTATTTGAGGTATCATGTTGATTATGCCTATGTTGTATGTGCACATGTATCTAGTATGTACTATTGGAGGTATCATATTGATTACACATATGTTGTAGTGTGCATATGTGTATGGTGTGCACTATAGGGTACACTTATATAGGGTGTATGATAGGTGTGTCTTTGTACCTTATGTGTTGTTTGGTAGCCACCTGTTGGATCTATTCATACCTATACACTTAGGTGATAGATAGTTCATGTACTGGATGTACTTTTGATGATGGAGTTGTTGCATTGATGATGACTATATCTGTATTATGATTACTTACATCATGTTCATCATTGCATTGCATGCTTGATGTACGTAGATTATATACACTTTTAATCATGTTTTGACGTACATCTACTTGTATTTCATTAGCATAATCTATGTTTATTGCACCTTATTTCATTATAATGGCATTCTTCCATTATATTCTGTTCGGATCTGCTCTTTGCTTATTTTGATTGATAGGACACGATTTGGAGCAAAAACGGAACTTAAATGAAGTTTAGAGCTTCCAGAGTGTCTGGGCCACGTGAAACTCACATGGGCATGCAAAAACTAAGTATTTCCATGTTCTGGCCATGTGGAAATCACACAGCCTTGTGGAAGTCGTGTGCCGGTCGTGTGGAGATCGTGTGGAATCCACACGGCCATGTGAAGGTCGTGTGGCATTTTCAATACTACAGACTAAAACTAAATTGGCCATAACTTTGTGATCTATTGGAGTTACAGGTTGTACTTTATATCAAAATATAGATAACTTCAAGATCTACAACTTTGATGAAGACTTCAACTAGAGAAAATCATATCTTGATGGTATAAAAGATGTTGCAATGAGATATAGCCATGCAGAGCCATGCCAAGGGCCATGCAAGGGGTGTGTGAGATCCACACGGCCGTGCAACACTTCCAGAGAGTACGTAGTGGTTAGCCGTGTGAGCCACATGGCCGTGTAGCATTTCTAGAGGTCAAAAAGAGCTAGACCATGTGATCCACACACCGTGTAGCCCATCCAGAACTAAAACAGAACATGGCCGTGTGAGCCACACGATCGTGTCACCCTGGCTGAGAGCAAGAAGAAGGAGGTTGTGTGGAGGCCACAAAGCCGTGTCACGGGCCATGTGGTGCATGTGCCCTGCTCTATAAAAGGGGGTTTTCTCCCCTTTCCACTCATCTTTGTCTTGGGGCTCTTGCCCATTGCTTGGGGAAGGGTTCTCCCCTTTGGGGTGGCCCTAGATCTTCCATCCTCGCCGATCCGCCCTCCTCCGGAGCAAGGGAGCACCTCCGAGGATGCCATGCATCATGGATAAGTTTTTTCTTCTCTATATCTTCATGTATTGAGTTGTGGTTTACTTTACTTATCATCTTTAGTTGTAAATTCCCTTACAATGGAGTAGATCTCTAGATCTAGGATGTAGGAAGTAGTTGTGATGTGATATGATGTGATGTATGAACTATGTATATGAATGTTTCCTTATGCTATGAAGTGTTTATATCATATTTTATTATGTATTATGCCTTGTATGTATTTAACGAAATATGTGTGAGGAAAATTCATGTAGATATGATAGATTTGTCTTTATGTTAAGGTTACTACTAGATTGGATAACTGGGGGATCCTTGTGACAGCAGGATACCCATTCAACAAGACATATTATGTCCTTCATGACAGAGGACAATGATACTTACCCAATTTCTAGAGTTAAAATATCTTAACATAGGGACTGATCCTTGTTAGGAAGATTAGTTAGAGTTTAGAGAGTTTTCTCAAATTAATGTTAGGAAGTGATCTATGTAATCTAGGAACGTGGACCGAGGGCCCTGGTGACAGAAGGATAACCCTATAATCAAACTTCCTAAATTACCATTTCTACTTAATTGCATTAATCTACCGTTAGGAAGTGACTTGTGTAATCAAGGAACGTGTACCGGGGGCCCTTGTAACAGAAGGATAATCCTATAACCATACTTTTTAAATTACCTCTTCTACTTAATGACGTTAGAACTTAGGTAAACTCTTCGGTGTGATCTTCACAAGATTGTACCAGACTTTAGTTAGAACTTCTACACGAGTGTAAGCATGGAGTTAGATAAATGAATAATACATAGGGACATTAACTAGCATCGCAACGAAACTCAAATCCTAGTATCTATCATCCTTCATTCACTTACGCTCTTTACTCTCTCTCTCTCTATCATTTCTCTTTTTTTCTCTCTCTAGCATTTGTGAACCATTTTAGATTGTCTAGATAATTCGTTGTGTGAAGTTAACTAGTGCTTAATCAACAGTTCCTGTTGGATCGATAATCTTTTGTATTACTGACGACGTAACCGTGCACTTATGGTGATGTAACAATGTTGAGAACCAAAGTCTCCATTGTGGTGTGAGAAAGTTTTCAGTCATATTTAATGCCCATTCGACCACTCAAGGGGAGTGGTAGCTAGAGATGAGTTCAGCTTGTCCTGTTGTGCCCGCTCGACTATTCTGAGTAGTAGTAGCCAAAGTCTTGCAGATAGTGACCCCTCCTTGTTATGTAAGTTGAAAGCTACTCTGCATCCTGCCTACTCTACGACATTGATGTAGTGGTAGATAGAGTGGAGTGTATGAGTGACACAAACATGTTCATATGTATATGATGCGTGGTGCATCTTTTTAGATATATATCTGCATATCCTTGTGATACAATGCATTAGATTGAGCTATGATTGTTACATATGGTTACCATGATTCATAGATGTTCCTTTAACATACATTTATATGTTGTCATATATTTTTCTCAGGTGTTACGAGTAGATCTATTGTTGATCCCTATGTTAGAGTGTATACTAAAAGTCTAACTTTTGTAAACATTTGTTTTGAAATAAAAGAATCACATTGGTAAAAAATATCTACATTTATGCTAAGTGTAATTGTTAAATTAATTTATATTGTATATAACATGGTGTATGGTGTCACACACAGAAGATCATGTTATCGGTTCTTTATAAATTATAAACAGTAGCTCGCAACTAAGATGGAAAGGAACAAACCATTGGAATAGTCGTAGTATAATTAGGTATTAGTTTATCTTGACTAATAAATTACACTAGTATACTCTAAGTGTATTTAGCAGGACCATTTTTACTTGCCTTATGGACTCATGATTCCTTCGAGTTTGCTACTGCACCTAATATTATCACAACTTATTGTAATAATTTTGGGCAAATCAGGAATCACATCTAAGTCCATTATAAAGTTTCTAAGTCATACAGCTTCTATGGCTGCCTTAGAGGCTACCATATACACAGCTTCTATGGTGGAGTCTGAAAAAACATCTATGCTTAACACTCCTCCATTGTTATAGCTTTACTTCCTAAAGTAAACACAAAATCCCGAGGTCGACTTACTATTGTCCCTATCTGATTGGAGGTCAAAAACCGTGTAACCCACAGGGATCAAATTATCTGCCTTGTAAACTAACATATAATTTCTAGTCCCTCTAAGGTACTTTAATATATGCTTTACGACAGTCTTTCTTGACATAATCATGCTTGTTACAGAAGAAACTGTTGGAACCCCAAGGTTGTTTTGGTATGATCAACAAGTTAAGTTAGGTCCTGCGTTGTTTCTAACCTTGTGTCTAAGTGTGCAGGAGCTTAGGAGCACAGGTACTCGAGCAGAAGACGCAGCTAGCGAGAAGGACGGCACGTTGTGCGTCCAAGGGACGAGGTGCTGCGGAAGAGTACACCGGCGGACGAGAAGGAAGTGCGCGCGGTGGTTCCGAGGTACGAAAGCCGGAGCGGAAGATTGCTCGAGGAGCAAGAGACGCAGCTAGCGCGAAGGTCGGCACGGGGTGCGACCGAGGGACGAAGTCTGCGGATGAGTACGCTGGTGGACGAGAAGGGACACGCAGTAATTCCGAGGGACGAGAAGCCGGAGGGAAGCACGCTCGAGAAGACCGGAAGATGGGTTCAGGTGAGCCCCATTCCGGATGTCAGAGATCACCCAAGCAAGCGGAGCCGGAGCAGAAAGACCAGGACCAGAGGCGAGCTGAACCAGAGAAGAGAGCATGGACCAAAAGTCAACTAGGTTGACTTTTGGCTCCGGGGCGCCCGGAACTATCCGGGGCGCCCGGAGCTGTCCGAGGCGCTCGGAACCATCCGGGGTGCCCGGAAGGGACTTTTTCACAGGATCGAGCTTTGACTCGATCCAACCATTGGGGGATAAATTTTATCCCCCCCAGGGCGCCCGGAACCCATCCAGGCGCCCCGACCAAGGCTATAAATATAGCCTTGGTCCAGAAGCTTTTCAACAATCACGATCATTCTATTTCCAAACACTTGTATGCTTTAGTTGTAGTTAAGCTTCTATTTTCTGTGCCTAAACGCTGTAAGAGGCTTCTCCGCCTGAAGGAGTTTTTGAGCTTAATTTTCCTTGGATTAACAACCACATCGGTTGTAACCAAGTAAACATCTGGTGCCTCGTCTTTTCTTTTATGCTTTTATTTATCTGCTTAATTCATTTTACAAGTGTTAGCTTAATCGTTCGAGGAAGGGTTGTCTGTTTTTAATTGACAGGTTATTCACCAACCCCTCTAGCCGACCCAACGGTCCTACAAGTGGTATCAGAGCCGAGTACGCCTCAGAAGGACTAACCGCCATCTGAAGCAACAAAACAATGGCCGGAGCTAGCAACTACCCACCAACATTCGAGGGGGAGCTTGCTTCTTGGAAGCAACAAATGACGGTATTTCTTAACTCTGATATTGGTATTTCACTAATAATGAAAACAGGTTATGAAGCACCAAAGACAACGAATGGAGAAGAACTCGATCTACGCCTATGGAACAAGAAGCAACGTGACGCGTCAATGGCAAACGGTCGGGCAGAGTTTCACATTCTAACCGCAATACCAAATGAAGATTTCGATAGAGTTGGCGAATACAACAGCGCAAAAGAACTTTCGGAAAAGTTCTTAAAACTCTACGAAGAACCAACTGAAGCCGAATCCGACTCTTTGATAGACACCGAGTTGCCGACAAAACAGTTTGAGATGGAAGAAACTACCGAGACAGCCCCAACAGCCGAAGTACATCCCGAGAGTGATGAAGGGGGAGAATCTTCGGATAAAAGCAACTCGACAGGGGGAGAATCAACTACCGAAAAGGTAAGTCAGGTATGGATTCGAACCTCTGATCAATTAAATGATTCAATCGAAAAATTGCCTGAAGAGTCTTTCGAATCAGAAATTGAATCATCGAAAGAATTTTTCGAATTAGAAAATCAATTGTCAAACTTGCCTTGCAAATTATTATTAAAAGAATTTTGCAAGTTAGAAATCTTGTCGAAAAACTTTTGTAAATTGCAAAATATTTTTTCGAAAGAATTATGCAAATTAGAAATGATGTCAAAAACTTTCTTCGAATATTTTTTCAAATTACAAATTACTTTCTCGAAAGAGTTTTGCAATTCAGAAAATGAGTCATCGAAAAAGTGTTTCGGATTAAGAAATCTATTATTAATAAATTCCTGCAAATTAGAATTTTTATTAAAAAATTCTTGCAAATTACAAGATATTCTTTCAAACGAATTTTGCACATTGTCAAAAGAATTTTTTATAGCGTCGAAAAATTTTATCAAGTTAGAATCTACGCTATCGAAATATTTTTGTGAACTTGAAATTCAAAAAATAATAGAAATTAACATGATACAAATTGTTGTATGTGTAATATTTTTTGCTTTAAATATGAAAAAGTGTGACTTAAGAATTTCTGAAAAATTAAAATAGAAATTTAAACCTTCTGATTAAAGCATAAAATATATAAATAAATAAATGCATAGAAAATTTCTCTTTATGTTATTAATTCTCTGAAATTTTCTTGCATAAAAGCTTTCTGTTTAGAAACTTCTTAATCTTGATGTCGAATGACTTAGAAATTTGTCTTGACTTAGAAATATTTCCCTGAAAATTATTGAAATATAGTCTCAAATTTTTTTTTAAATGTCAACCCTTAGATTTCGTTTGTACCCCATTTTTATTATGATCAAAGGGGGAGAAGGGAAAGTATAAGTCTAGGGGGAGGTAGAAAAAATTGAAAATTAAAATTTAGAATGTTTGAAATTTAATTTTTTCTATCATGTTGCATGTTATTGCAATAAACTGTTTAATTTCATATTTATTGTTGACCCTAGCTTAACTTGGGTTGATCACACCAAAAAGAGGGAGATTGTTGGAACCCCAAGGTTGTTTTGGTGTGATCAACAAGTTAAGTTAGGTCTTGCGTTGTTTCTAACCTTGTGTCTAAGTGTGCAGGAGCTTAGGAGCACGTACTGGCGAAGACGACAATAGCGAGAAGGACCAAGGTAGCGTCCGAGGGACGAGTGTGGAAGAGTACTCCGTGGACGAGAAGGAAGTGCGCGGTGGTTCCAGGACGAAAGCCGGAGCGGAAGATTGCTCGGGGAGCAAGAGACGGTAGCGCAAGGTCGAACGGGTGCGACCGAGGGCGAAGTCTCTGGATGAGTACTGGTGGACGAGAAGGACATATGCGAGGTTCGACGGAGGGAAGCACGCTCGAGAAGACCGGAAGATGGGTTCGGGTGAGCCCCATTCCGGATGTCAGAGATCACCCAAACAAGCGGAGCCGGAGCAGAAAGACCCGGACCAGAGGCGAGCTGAACCAGAGAAGAGAGCACGGACCAAAAGTCAACTAGGTTGACTTTTGGCTCCGGGGCGCCTGGAACTATCCGGGGCGCCCGGAACTATCCGGGGCGCACGGAGCTGTCCGGGGCGCCCGGAAGGGACTTTTTCACAAGATCGAGCTTTGACTCGATCCAACCGTTGGGGGATAAATTTTATCCCCCCTAGGGCGCCCGGAACCCATCCAGGCGCCCCGACCAAGGCTATAAATATAGCCTTGGTCCAAAAGCTTTTCAACAATCACGATCATTCTATTTCCAAACACTTGTATGCTTTAGTTGTAGTTAAGCTTCTATTTTCTGTGCCTAAACGCTGTAAGAGGCTTCTCCGCCTGAAGGAGTTTTTGACCTTAATCTTCCTTGGATTAACAACCACATCGGTTGTAACCAAGTAAACATCTGGTGCCTCGTCTTTTCTTTTATGCTTTTATTTATCTGCTTAATTCATTTTACAAGTGTTAGTTTAATCGTTCGAGGAAGGGTTGTCTGTTTTTAATTGACAGGTTATTCACCAACCCCTCTAGCCGGCCCAACGGTCCTACAGAAACAAGCTTTCTTGTCATGATCCTACTTTTGTTTCTTCACATAAGGACCTTTAGTAGCCTTATTCTTTCTTTTCTTGCCCTAGGCACTTTCAATCTTGTTTTGCTTCAACCTCTCTTCCTCTTGAACACAATAAGAAATGAGCTTATTAAGTGTTCATTTCTTTCTTTGACAGTTATAATTGATCAGGAACTAATTGAACTGGTTCTGAAGAGAAATAAGCACTAAATGCACAAGCATATCATCTGACAATTCAAGATTAAATGCTTTCAACTTTGATGCAAGGTGGGACATTTCTATGATATATTCCCGAACATTTCCCTTGCCTTTATACTTCATGGAAATCAAGCTCTTTAGAATTGTGCTTGTTTCCGCCTTATCGCTTTTGGCAAAGCGCTTCTCAATCTCATCGAGATATTCCTAAACTTTAGTGACACTATTAGACATTGCGCCCCTAAAAGCTTCAGGTATTTCGCGCTTAATAATCATAAGACTCATGCGGTTAGAGCGATCCCACTTCTCATATTTAGCCTTCTGTTCAGAAGAATTAGAATTTATAGGAGTAGTGGATTGTTCTGTCCTAAGCGCAAGATCTAGATCCATGCAGCCAAGAACAATAAGAATGTTCTCCTTCCAATCCTTAAAATCTGTACCATTAAGGATCGACATTAAACTTAAGTTAACAGAAATAGTAGCAACATTTACTGAAAAGAGAACATAAGAATTAGAACATAAATAACATAGTCATTTGGAATCAATTAAAATAAATGATAAATCTCATCTAAAGATACCTATTACAACAATAATATCAAGTCTTTGAACAGTAATATCATTTACAAGTTGTAATAATTAAACACTAATAATAATGCATGACAAATAATAAATCTATCTTTGGATCTATTTATTATATGCATAAACCATAACAAATAAACTCTGATAATTGTTACGTGTTTATTATCACAAGTAAATGTATAATTTGTTAAATAGAAATCTTCCTTTAGGTCAATTAATACTCACATAAATAAATATATACATTTACACTTTATTTAATACCTCAATAATATCTCAATATTTTAAATAAAAATAAATATAAATAATAGATATCACTTTGGTGACATATAATTTAAATTTAATTTAATTTAAAATAATAGGTATTAATAGAATCCATACAACCCATTAATCATATAAATAAAATAATTTATTTAGTTAATTAAATTATTTTATAATATTAATTTAAAATTAATAGATATATATATATATATATATATATATAATTGACAAACAAAGAAACGTGGCCCTCGCATAAAATGTTGCCTATACACCACGTATGTGGCCTTCACGCCAAATCAAATATATATATATATATATATATATATATATATATATAATTGACAAACAAAGAAACGTGGCCCTCGCATAAAATGTTGCCTATACACCACGTATGTGGCCTTCACGCCAAATCAAAAAATCCCTTATCTGAAACCACGTAGGAAACCACTACTCACTTTATAAAACTGAACCCACATTACTTTCTGAACCGACATAATTATTCATCACTCCTAAAATCGATATATATATCTATATACATATATCTATCTATCTATATACCTATATATATCTCTCTATATATCTATATATATATATATATATATATATAATTGATAAACAAAGAAACGTGACCCTCGCATAAAATGTTGCCTATACACCACGTATGTGGCCTTCACGCCAAATCAAAAAATCCCTTATCTGAAACCACGTAGGAAACCACTACTCACTTTATAAAACTGAACCCACATTACTTTCTGAACCGACATAATGATTTATCACTCCTAAAATCGACACACGTTTCTAAAATCTCGATTCATCGCCTCGTCATCCCTTCCATCGAATCACCATCAAACAACAGCAACCCATAAGAGAACGATAATAACGATAGCCCATAAGGGGACGACCATCGTCGTGTCATCGCTAGCACCTAATCTGCTCGAAAATCATAGAGGCAGTTTTCAATCATCACTCGTTTCGCCCTTTCTACGGCGGTCTTCGACAACCACTCGTCCCCTCGTGGCACTACTGTAAGGGTCACTGATACCAATTGATGGTCGAGTTCCTTATTCAGGCAGCCCAGAATCCAAAAAAAATAGAATTTCACCGATGCCGACTATGAGCGAGGGAAAGATAAAATAGTTGTGTATGTTTATCGAAACATAATAAGAGCTTAAGAATGAATACTTGTATATGTTTATCAAAATAGAATAATGACTTAAGAATGAATAGAGTGGTTCTGATATCAATTGTTAGCAAAAATAGGATGATAAATCTCAACGTAAATCTTATATATTCTATTTAATTCTTAAAAAATTATAAATTGGATAGATAAAATTACGGAAATGTATCAGAATCCATAGTATACGATCGATTTTGGACAAGATCTTCAATTTACAGATTTTCCTTAATATCTAGACAGTTTTGTCGATGAGTAAATAAAATAAAAGTCTCGTCTGTAAACTAGAACCATAACTCTTATTTATAGAAGTATAAGTTTGTATATTTCTAATTTGAACCCTTAACAAATTAGAAATTACACATAGTATCCACATTAATATATTCATAACAATTAAACCCTTAAATCATACTCCTTAATCATAAATTTGATCACATTAAATTATGACTTATTTAATTGATGATATTAAATATTTATAATTGCAATTATGGTTTTAAAATTCTAACACAGTTTCCACCGGCCACTAGTATCGGGAAGCGCACGCAGCGGCCAGCTCAGAAATCCAACATCTTTTAATTGCGCCCCCTCATTTGGAGGAAATTTTTTTTATAAATATATCATAGTTGGGATCGAATCACGAGTATCAAATAATAATCTGAATGTCTTACCACTGTACTATAATCCCAGGGCAATGTCCTATATATACAAGGAGAAATAGGTAAATGCCTCATTTAGTATAATATCATCAATTAAATAAGAATATAATAGAATGAAAATTAAATGGATCATAAATTTAACATTAAATTTTAAATATTTTAATATATTTAATAAAATATAAATTGTGATAGATATGAAAATCATATAATGTGATAAATTTATTATTAAATATAGAAATTAAAAGTGATAAACTACTTTTCTCTTACTAAAATAGAATTTTCTACCAAGAATATTCTTTGACATTTTACTGAGCAACAGAATCAGATTTTGGATTTCTCATTTTTCACGTATTTAATTTTTATAATACCCAATAATATTCTCAAAATGTCCTTTTTTCACAAAATAATCATGAATTTTTTTTATATGTTTACTCTTTCCATTTAAAAATTCACTGAATTTTAAAATTTAATAATAAAATATGAGACATACATATTTACCATTATGAAATATTAAATATTATATTTATCATCACAAACTTGTGATATTTACGTATTCTATTTTAAGATTTATAATATACGGTATACATGATCAATTGTAATTAAAATTATACAAATGATATTTAGTTAAAATTATATTAAAAAAAGATATTGATTATAGTTTAATAAGTAATTATTTTTCATCATTTTATTATTTTGTAATTCTTTTTTTACTATTCGCATTCAAAGTATCAATCTAAATATATCATATTAAAAATTAGTCAAAAACATTCATAATTGATCCTATTTAAAGCCACTCTATATACCGCTAACACTTTATATACCGATAACATTATCGATAAAATTACTGACTTGAAGTCTCGTGACAAATTATGTCTTATAAAATACAAAATCAACTGTCAACAATACAGTCAACATGATATGCAAGGGAAAAAAAAAAATAACCCGATGCATGAAATTCTCGTCATGTGGGTCCCGAGAAAAAATCCATTATACACAACTTTATCCTACTTTTTTACAAAAGACTATTTCCAAGATGATATGCAAGAAAAAGAACATACAATATAAATAATATGCAAAGTACAACTACATACAATATACTCAATAATATGCAAAGTAAAACAAAATACAATACACCATCTGATACTTCCTCGGTAGCAATGATAAAAATTTCTTGTTGGTTGCTATTCGGAAAACCTAGAGGTTCCACTGTACAAAAATTTTGTACAAAGGTCTGAACCTTTTCCTAGCTACCATGTGTTCTTTTAAATTAAATTTTGGATCGCCTGCGGAACTTAACACGTTTGATCCAAAACTTAATCTATTTGTTCTTTTAGGTTTTGACTTGGATCTCCTGCGGAACTTAACACGTTCGACCCAAGTCTCCTTAAGTTATTAATTCCATTAAATATTAATTTCCATAAAAGGTTCCCAGTACTGACGTGGCGAGGCACATGGCCTTCTTGGATATGGGAGCAACCACCACCGACTAGACAAAACCTTTAATAGAAAGCTAATATTTAATTTCCTAAAATAACTTTAGGTTAACCAAAGAGAACAATCAAATCACAAGGAAAAGAAAGAAAACAAAAGAACACAACTTCGAAAAACATATTCGAAATACTAGAACGTAAGCCTCTTGTATTTGGTATTATTTCCATAAATAACTAGTATGATGCGGAAAGAAAAATTACTAGTTATACCTTATAGAAAAACCTCTTGATCTTCTACCGTATTCCTCTTCTAACCTCGGACGTTGTGTGGGCAACGATCTTCCGAGATGAGAAACCACCAAAGCACCTTCTTCTCCTTTCTTCAAGTTTCGGCCAAGCACTATGCTTCCAAGAGATGAAGATCTTTTTCCATCAATCAAGCTCCAAGGGATGTAAGCTTTCTCTCCTTCTTCTCCAAGCTAAAATCCGGCCACCACTTGATCTTCAAGGAGGAAGAGAGGTCCGGCCACAAGATGGAGAGAAGAGAAAGGAAGGAGGCCGGCCACACCAAGGAAGAAAAGAGGGAGAAAATAATAGAGGTTGTTCACTCTTGAAGGCTCCTCTACCTCCTCTTTTATAATCCTTGGTCTTGACAAATAAGGAAATTTTAATAAAAACTTCCTTAATTCTTTTGCCATGAAAAGGAAAATTTTATTTTAATTAAAATAATTTTTCTTCTCACTAAAACATGGCCGGCCACTTATTTCCAATCAAGGAGAGTTTTAATTAAACAAGAATTAAAACTTCCTAATTTGTTTCGGAAATTTATAAAAATTTCTCCAATAATTTTATCCTTCATGATTGGTTTATAAAAGGAAATTTAATAAATTAAAATCTTTCTTTAAACATGTGGATAAAAGAAAGTTATCTCTAAAAATTAAAATCTCTCTTAATCTACAAATAAGGAAAGATATCAAATCTTTTCTTAATCTTTTATAGAAACTAATAAAAGAGAATATTTAATTTTAAACTTCTCTTTATCATGGTTAAAAAGGAAAGTTTTCTTAAAATTAAAATCTCCTTTCAATCTACAAATAAGGAAAGATTTCAAATCTTTTCTTAATCTTTTGTAGAAAGCTTTAAAAGGAAAGATTTAATTTTAAACTCTCTTTTAAAACTATGATATCCACATAAGAAATAATTTTAATAAAAATCCTTTTTAATATGATGTGGCCGGCCACCTAAACTTGGGCTCCAAGCTATTGGCCAACCACCTTAAGGCTCAATCTTTAGGCTTGGCCGGCCCCTATTGGTTGGGTAAGAAGGTGGGTATGTGGTGGGTATAAATCTCTATATACAAGAGGCTACGATAGGGACCGAGAGGAGGAATTGGTTTTGGTCTCCCGATAAAATTAAGCATCCCGTGCTCGCCCCGAACACACAACTTAATTTTATCAATAATAATTCATTCCACTAGAGAACTATTATTGAACTACCGCACCAATCCCAAATTACATTTTGGGCTCCTTCTTATCATAAGTGTGTTAGTCTCCCTGTGTTTAAGATATCGAATGTCCACTAATTAAGTGAGTTACTGACAACTCATTTAATTAATATCTTAGTCCAAGAGTAGTACCACTCAACCTTATCATCATGTCGGACTAGGTCCACCTGCAGGGTTTAACATGACAATCCTTATGAGCTCCTCTTGAGGACATTATCAACCTAGTATCTCTAGGACACAGTTTCCTTCTATAATCAACAACACACACTATAAGTGATATCATTTCCCAACTTTATCGGGCTTATTGATTCATCGAACTAAATCTCACCCATTGATAAATTAAAGAAATAAATATCAAATATATGTGCTTGTTATTATATTAGGATTAAGAGCACACACTTCCATAATAACCGAGATCGTTGTTTCTTTATAAAATCAGTATAAAAGAAATGACCTCAAATGGTCCTACTCAATACACTCTAAGTGTACTAGTGTAATTATACAGTCAAAATAAACTGATACCTAATTACACTACGACCTTCTAATGGTTTGTTCCTTTCCATTTTGGTCGTGAGCTACTGTTTATAATTTATAAGGTACTGATAACATGATCCTCTGTGTGTGACACCACACACCATGTTATCTACAATATAAATTAATTGAACAACTACATTTATCATAAATGTAGACATTTGACCAATGTGATTCTTATTACTAAATAAATGTTTATACCAAAAGCTAGGCATTTAGTATACACCCTAACATTTCTTGCACCAAACTACCCTTTTAATCTTTAATTTATTTATGTGGAAGTTTAAATCTTACTGTATATAATTCCCAACCACATTCATTTCAAACATTAAAATCATCCAAGTTGATCAGCCGAACAGGCACATAACATTAAAATAATTCAAGTCGAGTAGCTGAACAGCCACAACTGACAGTAGTAACCTGATAAAATTGAATCATCCTTTCAAAATCATGTTGGCCATAGTTAATTGGGAGATAAGCACATATCATTCTTATCCTCCAATAAACTCTATCCAAACCAATATCAAATGCATTTTGCACAATTGTTCCACCTTCCATTCATTTGTTCTACACGATAACGTAACGAAGTCAGAATAAAAGTTGTCACCAAAATGTTTGATCAGGTTGATTGAAAGTGCTGCAAAGAGGATAAACACAGGGGGGGCGGTTTCATCTGTCAAGCCTGTAGCTCCTCCCTCTGAAGGCCCCGCTACCAGTGGCATTAGACGTGTTTGGCTGACCACGATAATTTGGTTGTACTCCCCAATCCAATGAAGCCACCAATCTGTGTCTGTAAATCAGGTGGGTCAAGGTTCAAACTGAAACAAAAAGTTAGCAAGATTTTAAAACCCAACCAGCTGCTTATCCGACCGTTTCTTGATCTTGATAAACGAGGATGGAAGGTTAGCACAAATCAAGTATTAATCAGGCAGTTCATGAATAAATGAGAATCCGTCACCAAAATACTGTGTCCATCTAGTACCACCAACCAGCTTGGTCAATAGTAATTTATATCAAATTGAACTAAAGAGTATATTTACATTTTTGATGGTTTGTACGTATATTTAAGTCTATTGGTATCTAGGTCAATGTTCGCAATAATTTGATATGAAATCTCATTTATCAAGTTGTATAAAATGGATAGGAAGGTGCTTTATTTGGGAATTCTCAAGGAACCCCTATATGGAAATTCTTCATTAGCAGACACCTGATCTAGATCTAGATATTCCTCCATCAAGCTAATTACCACCCGTGCTAATCGTCTAATTAATCACCAATGCTAATCATGGCCACCAAGTACTAAATAGAGTAATCTGACTTTATTAGGCCTAGGGAGATGGTAGATGATAGTGGATGGGCTAATCATATTTTTGAATATTAATCGATCCCATACTTGAGGAAGAAAAAGACTAAAGAAAACTTGATTAACAATAATAAAATAGAATAAAAATTATTTAAATATAGACGATGATATAATAGAAGATAAAGTTTAATAAGGTAGGAGGATCCATATATCCAACCTCACCTAGACTTGGTTGTTATTATTATTAATTGATCCTGTACTTGATTAAGTATCCACTACCTTAACCATTTAATACTCTAACTTAGATATTAAATTGGTATCTGCTCGTAGGTACCTAAGTTAAATGTGTAAAATATTCAGGTACATGCAATTCTAGATAATCTGAACCTAATTATTAAGCATAATAGAATTCCCAAATGTGAATCGAGCGAAATGGGTACCTGTGGATACCCAACTATCAGGTACCCATTGCCGACTCTAATTTGGTTCAATTAAGATAACTTTAGTAAGATGAGTCAATATAAAAGGATACACCCAGAACGGCGTCTTCAGCAAATTCCTTCCAGTAGCAAGTGGATGTAACACTGTTAAGAAGTAATATGAATGACCAGTAACGATTCCCAGGAGGCTTGGCATAAGGCGAGAGCCAAATATGACATCCAACATAAGCATTGCCCATGGTAGATAAAATGCCTGCAAATTGGAAGAAACACTAAGATTGCACTCGGATTGCTGATTGTATAAAGAATCTAGCAAAGCAGCATATGATATACCCTCAAATTGACAAGGCCATATATATTGATCTGTGCAGTTGGAAATTCTCGGCTCCAAACATAGAGAAGCATGAAGACCATAGACGTCCCAAGAAAGGGAGACCAAAAGAAAGGAATGGCAGACAAAACCTAGAAGAAAGCCATGTGAACTCACAAACTTTTAATGCTTGCTACTCAAAACTAACAGAAAGAATTGAACAGAGATTGTGTCTCAACAATTGTACACAAAAAGTACCAATATGATTTGAAAAAAAAAAAGGTAAACAGGCACTGACCAGTAAGATAAATGCTCCAAACAACATCATCCAAAGAAAATCTGCTGTGCGCTTATCAAATGGACCCCTCTCCAATTGTACACCGTATCTTGCTCTACATTTCAATTTTGACAACAATTGTACAAACTATCACAATACACTTAGGAAACTTCACTCAAATTGAAACAACCATACATCATTAGGAGCCGTACGCCGAAGTTGATTGAAAATGGACCAAGGAAGAAAAAGTTGGTAAGAAGCCTCCATATCTGAAAATGAAAAAAGATTGGGAGTTTTCATATGTAAATGGAAGAAGGGAACAACAAGCATGTGAAGTTGTTAAACTAACATGATTACAAACTATAAGTGGAAAAAAATATGTCAGAGTGATTGGAAGGACTAATTATTGGTGCTTAGTAACCAATGATATGATCACAGTGATTGGCAAAGGGACTGACTATAAGTGTTTAGTGATGGATGATATGTTAGCTAACAGGAACGGAAGCATAAGAAAAGAAGCAGTGTTAAAGAAGTTAAAGGATGAAATTTTTTGTTGTAGGTCTTGCCAATATAACCAATTAGAAATCTGACTGCTACTGCCAATATTGATAACCAAGATATAAGCAAGCCAATTAAGAAGAGGGAGAATTTCAAATAAATTAGTGAATAACTACAACAAAGAAAAACAGGAACAGAAAAAATGGTATTTCAAAGATGAAGCAAGAATGCAAAGAATTTCCTCACTAATTAAATGTTCTATGAAAAAATCCAAGTGATATTATACCCAAAAGATTCAGTGGTTTTGATGTGTATAAAAAGCTTCAATCAAGGTGTGACATGAAGCAAATTCACAAATTCCATTTTTGAAAAAAATAAAATACCCATGCTATATATAGTAAACTTTTTAGAGACAATGTCATGGCACTTAAATTTGAAAAAGAAATGACCATTACTTAATTTTATTGTGGAAAGTAAAGATTTTAACAAACACAGAGACTGAAAGACACATGTGAACCTTGAAAACATATATTTTCCCTTTCAGAAGAATTGCAAAAGGTTAAGAAAAAACTAAAGGCATCTTTGCTAATTTTGATATATATTTTTAATAATCAAATTGCCTATGAGAAGTAACATCTTTGCTCTACTAATAACTTCATATATCCCATTTTAACATTCTCATCTCTACTAAATTATTTAGTTGGTAAAGGAATAATACACACAAAATAATTTAGTAGAGATAAGAATGTTAAGATGGGATATATGAAGTTACTAGTAGAGGTAGTAAAGGAATAATACACACTAAAATGTTGGTTATACATTGATATATAACCAACAACAACCATAGATATATAGCCAATAACAACCAGAAACTATAATTGATTGTACCTAGCAAAGGAGTAAAAGGGTAGCATCTACCTGAAACTTAGTAAATACTGGATGATATATCAAGGCAATATTCACAGGATCAAACAAACCCAATTGGAATGCTGCAGTAGTCAAAAAGCACAGAGTACCATAAGCCTTGCTCACTGGTGGAAGAGAATTGTAGAATCTGGAAGGAGATGCACTTGGTAAATGATACATCAAATGCATGATAATAGGTTCAAGACTCACAACCATTTCAGTTGCTGTGAATAATTGTAGTAAGTATCTTGATCATGAGAATAAATATCTTATAGCAAGTACAAGGACAGGGCCGAACATGCATATATAACAGAAAAACACTCAGAAAATAAGCCTACAGAATACATCATTCCTATCGCAAAGGCATAAAGCTCATCAATGAGTGATATATTTATGTATGCACACAGCTATGTATCAATAAATAAAACATAACATTTTCGTGTTTACATTTTGGATAAATTATAAGGACTTCTTAATAAGACCTATTACATGTAATCCTTAGTTTCAAGATTGCATAGTGTGAGCAGTTAATATAGCTCTTTGAGATAAAATAAGAGGAAAATGTTAGATGTTCAAAGAAAACCAATGGAATGGATTCTACAGTTAGAAGAGTTGAATCAATTAGACTTGAAAATATAAGAGGTAGAAGGAGATCAAAGATAACTCTAATCAATATAATAAAAAGTAATTAACTGATTTGGATATTTGTAATGTGGCCTTGCAAAGATTTTATTGGAGGGATAGGATCCATTTACTAAATGCTAAAGAATTGAACTTTTACACTTTGATGATGATGATGATTACCCATGAACAAAACACTCAGACAAAAAAATAGTGGCATCTCCACCTGGTCAACAAAGAAGAAATTGTCTTATTTTTTAGTTATCATAAATTTGGATTAATATTTTTTGGATCAATCACAGCTTAAATCCAAGCATTTGCCGCATCATAGAGTTTTAATTAAGTATGGATCATGTATACCGGTCCCCATTAAATCAATTTTTGGTTGACTAGGCAAAAATAAAATAAAATAATGCTCCGGGGGTACTGCCTTCAATTCTGAAATCTACAGAGAATGCATTGCAAAGTGCAATTAGACCTTAATTGGGGTTTGTGTAACTGAACCTTGTACCTTTTATAGTGTATGTAGCCCATAGGGCGTAGCGCAGATGGTGGACGTATGACATCTTTGGCGTAATGGTCAAGGGTCGATTTTCAGGAACTGACAACCTGGGGTTTACCCCACCATGCACCTAACGTCTGCGTACCTGCATTTACCTTCCTCCATATCTGTGGGGCCGGCACTAGGAGGGTCATTAACGTAGCAGATCTACATTTTTTTATAGTGTAAGTTACAAGTCTAAAGTACCAAGAGAACTCTATGGTCCCAGCTCCTACACTTCCACCTTTTATGATTTTGCTAATTCAATCCATTAGATTTTTTATTCACCCAGTTGTACTGTTAACCTGATGAGATTCTTCCTTTGTTTGCTTTAACGAAAGTTACAATTAAAGATGTAGGAAAGGGCATGGTAAAACATTCAACTCAGTTGTTTGTTAATTTGTTTTTCAAAACAGTATACAGTTAAGGGTAAAGCTATGTGAATCCTAAAATTATAAACCCTTCTTCGGCAGGAGCACTGTTAGTATGCTCATTCTTTCTTGGATAGGGACTTATGCTATGTGGCAAAAGGTGACTTGCTCACCCCAAGCATCCCTCACCGTCGGCCCTATAGCGAGATGAAGGGAGTAAATCACGGTGACTGAGCGGTCTCTCTAGGTGGGAGAGGTTTTATTCCCCAAGGGATTGTTCCCCGGGATTCAATCCCTGCTCTCATGTGGACTTATGCTAGCACATATTTGCAGTAGCCAACAATCCTTTATCAGATTCTCTTGTTATTGTACGCCATGTAAAGGAAATAGATGTATAATGTAGTATTCAAACATAATAATAATCAGTAATTAAAAAAAAAAGAGATCCTTTAACTGGTTTATTTTTTGTTCCTGGACCATGAAAAAATATGAGGCCATGTGACCACAATCCATATTCATCCATCTTCTTTTCCCCGATTCTCTAAAACAAGATTCCTAAGTCTTGAATCACCTAAGTAATTTCATTACATATTTCTTCGAAGTCGGAGCATCATACCATGACCTCAATATTTCTTAAGAATATTTGTCACAAGGACAATGTTGAGATTTCATTTCAAAAGTCATGATATTTGCTTTCATATACAATAGAATGACATACTTAAACATATAGATGGATGCTTTTGAATTAAAAATTTTGGAAGGTGGTTTTCTATGGTTGAGGTGTTAGATCTTAGTAAGTAGGGCAAAGGATTAGAAATTATGTGATCAATTAAATGCTTTGACCTTGTAAATTTGCATGATACAATCTGGTGCCTTTTCATGTTAAACTTGAAAAAAGTTGGAATTTTCTTGCAATTGTGAACTATGCACCCTCTAAGTCAACTAGAAACTGTATCTACCTTGGACTCTAGGTCTTATGTGACATTAACAAACCAATGTATTTAGATGTGCTCAAATATCTAGAATGGGTACATTAGAAAATACAAGTTTCATGAGATCACAGTCAGAGCAACTTATTTTTTAGATAGAGCAAGATAAATGACAACACAAAAAATATTTGAAGCTTATGCTATAAGAATATGTGAGCCCTTAATGATCCACTCTTTTTGGATTAATCCCACTTGGCTGGATTCCAGTCCCAAGGATCAGTTACAAATTAGTTTACCATCTTAACAAATGCCTTGGATGATGATTCACTTGCAAATTGCCACCATGACCTCCATCAAGGTGACCCTCTATCTCCCAATTCTATCCAAAGTCCTAATCATGGATCCTCTTAACAGATCCTCCTCCTAGACCACAAGCTAACCTTGTCCATTTCAAGTCTATAAATCCAAGCAAAGGCACTTCGACTAGAACATCAATTACAACTTCAAGTGCTTCATCTACAACAATTTTTGATACTCACCATTACAATATTTTCTTTTTTAGTTTCTTCCATTTATTCAGTTTTGAGCGTGAGATCTTAACCATCTCTAGCTCCATTCTCAAGTTGTTTTTCGATTCAGTTTTGCAAGTAAGGTCTTAACCTTCTGGTCCTTCTCTATTCTTTATCCCTAAACTTGTTAGACTGATTTCATTAATTGAGAGAAATACCAACCCAATTGTCTAGGATCTACACTTATCCTAGGATGTTGAAGAGTATAGTTACATGAAATACAGGTTGTTGCTTGCCCCTCATGATTCACACCATATGAACATGAACATCACTAGATCTTTGGACCAGCTAAAAGCTAAAGGAAAATTATGGTGCGAGTTCTTCTGAAAAGAAAAACACTTTATTTAAATTACTAAGAGAAAAAACAAAACGCAATATTTGAGATAACATACCCTACACTTGAAGTAAATCATATTAGAAAAACGAAAGAGCAGGTCAACTTCGGAATCCTATGAAAGCCCTACTAAAGACAGCGCAATCAAACACATCCAACAGCATATGAACCAAAATCAAAGATAAGAATCAGAGTGAGAAACTTCAGAAAAACAGACAGCAATCAAAACCTAACCTATCACCAATTTTAATTCAAAGATGAACTTAAAGCAAAATATATAAATCCAAACAGCAAAAATTGACGAACACATCTGTTGTGGGAACAAGAGAAATTAGGGCTTATGCCGAAGTTATTGTTCATACTCAGCGGGAGAAGACATCCTTGGTTTTGCGAGAGGATCTCAATCTCGATCTCGATTCCTGTCTGTTTATCACACCAGCTAAGGACGGAAGAACTATAGAGAGGCTTCTAGTGATTGACGTAGAAAATCAACGGGGACCTTCGGATCGCCGACTGTCTATCGAACCCAGCAGGCCGCGTTACGTTTACAAAAAGGCCTCGAGCGATCGACGTGGCAAAATGATTTCGACCGTCCAATCGTTCGATCGAACGGCAAGGGCCCCGTTTACCAAAAGGCCTGAGCAATCGACGTGAGAAAATGATTTCAACCGTCAATGAAAAGGCTTTTTGGTTTACTAAGAAAAGAGAGAGAAGCTAATCAGATAAAGAGAGAAAAGGAATTGAAAATCTACTTGGCATGCCCATTTTAAGCGAAGAAAATGTTAACTAGAGTTCTAGAGTCAATCATTTGATGATTATATTTTTGAACTTATTGTATCATATTCTATATAAATAAAGGCATTTGGATTTTGATTATTATACTTACTTGTATTTGTGCCAAATAAAATAAGTATAATAATGTCCTTGAGTATATGGTTCTCACCTATATCAATCGGTTAGTTGAACCGATAGTGAGATGATATAGGGAACACTACTCTTAATCATTCCTAGTCGAGTATTAACATTCAGGGACAATGTTAATGCAATAAGACTAGCATGTAGGTCAACTCGATGACTTGATCTCACAAGTCATGGATATAGAGATATCACGTTGACGCATGGGTATACATTAGAGAATGTATACTGAATGATCCGCCATGAGAAAGTATCATGGATCGTTATATGAGTGTCATATACTTTCTCATGTGGCTATTAGTATTACTACTAGTCCTTAGACCTGAAGTCACCATAGATCCCTACATAAAGAGTTATGTACTTTGGTTTCGTCAAACGTCACCCGTAACTGGGTGGACTATAAAGGCGATTACTGGGTATATAACAAATTATGCAGAGGGATGTGAGTGATGTAGATGGGATCTATCCCTCCTATATGACGGGAGAGACATCGGTATTCTTGATAGAGTGAGACCACGAAGTGCATGGTCATGCCCAAATGAGTCAATATTGGATATTGAGCTCATTTGATTTAGTGAATCTACTTGGAGTTCAAGATTTAGATTGGTCAGAGGATGACACGGTCTATGCCTCACATTGATCAATCTAGATGTCTAGGATAGAAGGACACTTGTCATATATTGTGAGGGGTCATAATTAGTAGTCACAAGGTGATGTTGGATCTCGACATTTCTTGTAACTTGGGTAGTAATGATGTGTTGCTAGATATCGCTCATTACTTATGCTCCTAAATGGGTTTAGGGCATTGCCAACGTTACAAGAACCTATAGGGTCACACACTTAGGACAATTAGATGGATATTAGGTTCATATGATGAACCAAGAGGATTAGATTCATTTGATGAATCAAATTGGATTAAGAGTAATCCTAATTGGGCTAACTTGAGTTCGACTCAAGTTGATTCATGTGTTCAATGAGTCTAATTTAGATTTTGACTCATTGAATCAATTTAATTAAATGAATTAGATTCATTATATTAAGTTGGCTTGAATCAAATGGTTGGATTCGATCAACCATGGAAGAGATTTGGTCAAGTTTGACTTGACTTGAGAGGAAGATTAAAAGTCAAATTTGACTTGACTTTATGCCACCTCATTGGTGAGTTGGCATTGATATGGACCAATGATGTTATTCTACATCATCATGGTTGCCACCTCATGGGAGTTACTAGTGAGTGCCACCTCATGAAGGTTACATTCCCTCTTTGATGACAACTTAATGCATTAATGAGGGGGTTACATTTGGGAAATGTGGCCGGCCACAATTTGAATGAAAATGGATTCATTTTCATTCATGTGATTATTATTGCATCTTCTTCCTCTCAAGCTCTCCCTCTCCTCCTTCCTTGGCCGAACCACATAGGTGCTAGCACACCTTGGTTTTTTGGTCATCTCCACCTAATTAGTTCGTGTGGATACTTCTAGAGGAGTGTCTATTTTGACACTCTCGAGATCCGGCGCCGTTTGGACGAGCGGGAACGCAAAGGGCTTCGCTTCAAGGTATACTTCTTAACACATAGATCTAGGAGTAGATCTAGATATTTAAAACTCGTACTCGTAATTTTCGTTCGGCTTTCCTTGCACCGATCTACGGCTTTGGGTGATTCGGGGTTTCCGCGACGCGAAAAGCGGTTTTCGCGGCCCGAAAAATCCAACAGAAAACTCTTAGATTATAATAAAAAATATATATTATTTTATAATTTTTAAATAAATGAGTTATTGATATTTATAAATTTTATTATCTTAAGTCACTAGAGAAAAATGATCCAATAAGGATAAATTCTAATGTAATTATAGATGCGGTTCAGTTTAGAGTCATTTCGGATGTCTAAACTAGGACTATGACTAGATCCTACTCTTGAAAAAAACATGATCTAAATCATAAATTGATCATATTTTTTAATGTGTTAACTCTATTTTACAGAGTAATTTTTGTTGTTTGGACTAACGTATTTTGTAAGAAATCAAAACTGCAAGTTGGCTGTAAAAAGGGTCTCCAGGTGTCCGAAAAAGATCCATGCGCTTGGAGATCTGAGCACCCTGATCGAGTCTAGGCGCTTGAATTGGCCCGAATCTAGACACCCAAGCAGAAGAGTTAGCACATGTTGATTGGTCATAACACGTCAGAGTCTAGGCGTTCGGACGGTCGAGGCCCTTAGAAATGGATGAAGTTTTAGAGATAGAGCTTCGACGTGACGTAGAGACATCAATAATCTGAGCGCCCAGACATGGATAAGTCAGTGACAAAGCAAAATCGGATATACCTTGATCTAGGCACCTGGGGGTGGTCCAGGCACCCGAAGATGGCTATAAAAGAGCCTTCGACTAGCAACCATGATAGAACTTTGATACAAGCAATTACGATCCTTTTGCTGCTCCGATCACATGCAAGTTGCTCTGCTATGATGCTGTGACACCGACTCCAAGCTTCAACTTCCATCTACTAGGAGTCAGTATATTTTAATTTAAGTTGCACTTATCTATTGCCTTTTATTGAATAGAGGAAGTGTAGGGCTACTACACTTCCTTCAATTATTTATACTTGATTCTCTTTTCTAAGGGTTTTAGAAGAGGTTTTTAGTAGATTGTCCATTGATACGGTCCGAGAGATCGTGGGTCTTAGAGTAGGAGTCGCTGAAGGCTCCGAACCAAGTAATCGCTTGTGTTCATGTTCCTTATTATTTTCTGCTCTTTTTTAATTCCGCTGTGCACTCATATTTCTTAAAACCAAAAAAGAGATACTTTAAAACACAACTAATTCACCCCCCCCCCTGCACGTGCTTATAAGTGGTATCAGAGTCAGTCCACTCCGAATTGGTACAACCATCAATCGGGCAATGAGTTTTTTTTTTTTTGAAAATTATATATATATTGAGTAAAAAATATTAGCAAAGACATGTTAAGTACAAGCTAAAGACATTTTAAAACTTCTTATTTTAAAGCATGCTTACGTTTATTTATGCATTTTTTACTTAACTTTGAATTTGAGTTGCCATAATCAAAAAAGAGGAGATTGTTGGTGTGGGAAGCATCAGACAATCGAACCCAAGTTTTGATAATGGCAAAGGATTTTAAGTTAAGTAGTGTTGTGATCTAACAAGTTCATGGAGCTTGCAGGAAAGTCCTAAGTGATACTTAGGCAAAAGTCCTAGTTGCGGTTAGGCAAATGGAGAACCCTAGGGGGTGGTAACCCTAGGTTATAGGGGGTGGGAAAGTCTTGGCGGGTCGACAGCTTCAGGCAAAAGTCCTAGGGGGGTAACCCTAGGTGGAAAGTCCTGGTGTCGCGAACCAGGTGGAAGACTGGACGGGCCGGGAAGCGGAAGTCCAGCAGAAAGTCCAGAAGCTTCGAACGCTGAGCAAAAGTCCATTCGATCTGGAGGATCGCACTGGCAACAAGTAAATCTCCTGAGTGAAGTAGGTGAGGACGCGTTCCCCGTAGAGGGAACAGTAAGCATCGGGTCGACTTAGGGTTTCCGGTTGGAAATCCGAAGTCAGACCCGGACAGTCCGATGACTGTCAATTATATCAGTCATAATATGTCTGTGCTAACTTTGTTTTGCAGGGTTTTGGGTTTGGGACTAACACATTTTACAGGAACAAAGAAGTACATTTTGACCTCGGATGAACAGTGTCCGAGGCGCCTCCATGGGGCTTGGAGGCGCCTCGGGTGCTAGCCGAAGCCAGCTGTCCAGAGGAGCTGGAGGCGCCTTGGAGGAAGCTGAAGGCGCCTTGGACCAGGCGTTGGAGGCACCTTGGACCAGGCGTTGGAGGCACCTTGGACCAGCTTGGAGGCGCCTTCAATGGGATAAGGCGCGACCAGATCAGAGCTGATCCAGCGTGCGACTCAGCGGCCTGGAGGCGCCTCGGATAAGCTTGGAGGCGCCTCCAGCACTGTTTAAAAGGGGGGGTCGAGGCAGAGGCTCAGAACAACAATATCTAAGTGATCAAGCTACAACGCGCTGCCTCAAAAACACCCTGAAGTGATGCTACAAGTTTCCGACGACTCGGAGCTCCGCTACTTTAAGATTCTGTCGTCGGTATAAGTTTTCTATAATTATTGCACTTATTGCAACTTACATTTGTACAAACTTTTTGCGCGATATAGTTGTTGCCCACAGTAAGCGATCAACGATCGCGGGCCTTGGAGTAGGAGTCGCTACAGGCTCCGAACCAAGTAAACGACCTGTGTCCTCTGTGTTGCTTTATTTTCTTTTCGTTATTCCGCTGCATTTAATTACTCATATTTTACGATTCCGAAACGCGAAATAGCCATGAGTGCTATTCACCCCCCCTCTAGCGCTTCTCGATCCAACAATTGGTATCAGAGCGGGGTTGCTCTGAATTGGTGCAACTACTGTTCGAGCATTTTTTTCGTCGCTTTCTCGTTTGTATAGGGTAAAAATAAAACCTTACGTTTTTCATTTTCTCCCTCCAAAATTATTTTCGAAAAATTCATTTTCATCTCTTCACGGTTTATTAGTATTGATAAAATATCGAATTTGGCAAAATTTAAAATAATATTTTTAAATATTTTTTTAATAATATTTTTTTCTCGAAATTCATTAATTTTTATTTCTATCCTTTTACCACACTACTAATCCAGGATTAAGTCCTGGGACAAGTTTTTTGTTCACTTTTTTGTGCAAGATTCAATGGCTCTCTAAGAAGGCTATAGCACCACTCGTCCATCGCTCTTCTCCGGCGAAGACTTCAGCTACTGGAAAGGCCGAATGGAGTCATACCTGCAAACTGAGTTTGAAGTCTGGATGATCACCAAGACCGGGCTCGAACTACCAACTGACGGCGTCGGCAAGCCACTACCGTACGAGAACTGGGACGCGAACCTTATCAAAAAGGTAGAAGCAAACGCAAAAGCAATGTATACACTTCATTGCAGCTTAACGAATAAGGAGCTAAATCATATCGGCCCATTCTCAAGCGCCAGGGAGCTGTGGGAGAATCTGATTCAGTACACGAAGGTACCCAAGTAAGTAAGCATAATTTAATAGACGATTTATTTGAATTAGATGAACAGTATGATACCACTTCGGCCGAGAAAGGTATTACGTTGGTTGCAGGTACAAGCAAGACAGAGGAAGCTAGAAAGAAACAGATGATGAAGGCAACATGTAACACCCACTAAGCTTTTAAGATAAGCATATGAATGTGGGATTTTGCCTTAGAAAAATAATAAGAAGTGAGTTGAAGCAAAAAGAAATAAAATGAAATAAAAAGAAGAGGAGGTCAAGGATTGAACCTTGAACCTCTTATATTATAATTTATAGAATTTATTAGTAGAAACCAATTGGGATAGGAATAATATATTGATAGCAAAGGAGGGAAACTCATGATAAGGATGAGAGTAAAAGCTAGCCAAAAGAAAACAAGAAAAGAACAAGAGAAAGGCAACTTGCCTTCCTTCTTTTCTCTCCCTTTTCTTTTTCTTTTGTCGTGACTTAAAGAGGGGGATTAAGGGGATTCATTCCCCCTTGTTTCATCATGAATGATGAGAACAAATAAATAAATAAAATAAAAAGAAAAAAATGAAAAAAAGGGCTAAGGGAGAAGGAAAGCAAAAACCAATTTTGCTACCTCTTTCCCCTTAACATAAAAGAGAGTATGTAAAGAGAAGATGTTATTTTTCTCTCATTTCTCTCATTCTCTCCTCTCCCTCACCGAACCCTCAGTCCCCTCTCCTCCATCTTCGGCCCCAAGCCAAGGTTTTCTCCTAAGAAAGCCTAAGATACAAGGAGGACTTAGCAAGGGAATCAAGGGAAGGGAACTAGAAGAAGAGGCTACTTCTTCCATCACCACACCTTAGATCCACAAGCGAAAAGGATGTAAGCTTCCCCTCACCTATGGTACAAGGCGTTTTATGTGATTTTCGGATTTTATGAGGATTAGAAAACCTAGAATAGAATTTAAGAAAAATTCGGCCAAAGAAGAGTTTTCAAATCTAGGAAGGTTTAAACAAGTCCTCATTTCATGATATTTTTCTATGCTATGTAGGAAGGTTTTCCTTCATGTTTTTATACCTATATGATGCTTGGTCAGAGGAGTACCTAACCCTAGAATTTCGGCCAAAAATATTTTAAAGAGGTTAGGGAAATCATTGTTTAACCAAACTAGTACAAGATTCCCTCCATGAATTACTAAGGGTCTTTTATTGGATTTTCTTGCTTGAAAGTTACTTGGAACCAAAAGAAATCCACTCATATGTTTCGGCCAAGAAAAGAGCTTAGGGTTAGGAAGACCTTTAAATTTAAGTAACCATGTTTATATGATAGAATATAGAGTTCTCTTAAAGAATTGCATGTTGAATATTGCTAGAAATTCATGTACTCTTCATTAAGATTTTCGGCCATGATAAGATGGATAGCTTAGAAAAGCTTAAACAAAATTTTAACATGCTCAAGACCTCTGTGATATTAAGATATGAAAGTTGTTTAATGATCTCATGCTTAATTAGGATATAGAGAATTTAGTTACATGATATATGACATGTAAGATCACAAGGGTCCTAGTTTGTTTAGGAACCAAATTTGTATATGATGTTCTTAGTAATTTTTGCCATGAAACTTACTTAGGTTTTTCCATGCTTTAGGCCACTTAAAACCTAGTTTAGAGATTGGTAGGTTTCGGCCATGAGGAAAAATAAAAGAAAAAGGAAAGAAACCTAGGAAGCCTAAGACACAATTCACATGTATGTTTATTATGCTTGTCTTTATACATGCTATGAAACTTGTATGACTTCCTATGCTTTTAGGCTATTTGAAGCAAATTTATACACTGATGAGTCTCGGCCAAGTAGGGTTTAAATGACCTAGAGGCCTTAGAATTGAAACCAATTGTGTTGAAAATGCTTCTTATGGAAATATGATAATATGTTGATTGTGTCACATGCTTGTATAATTTTTCCATGACCTAAATGGACCAATGTATGCTTTGGCCATGAAGGGATAGATGACCTAGAAACCCTAGAACAAAAATTAAATATGCTCATGTCACTCTACATGAAATATGATAAGTAGAAAGCCAAAGTTCTCATGCTATATGTTGTTTAATGACCTAAAATGAGGCTAGGGTAAGTTTCGGCCATACCCATTGTATGATGCCTTATTATGAATTTATACATGATGTTAGTTCAAGTTCACATGCTTGTATGCTTGCTTTTAGCCCTAATGAATACTTGTTAAATTTCGGCCATGACATATGTTAAGGGCTTGAAGAACTTAGGAACTAGCTCAAATATGCTTGCTATGTTACTTGGAAAAAAATGCTATAAATATGGTTTAAGGTTTCCATGCTTTCATGACATTTGGGACCTTGTTTCACGCCTGATAGGGTTTGGCCACATGAAGTTTAGGGACTTGGAGAACTTAGAAACCAAGTTAATCATGCTTATAATGCTTCCTATGAAATTGATGTGATGATAATTTAGGTTCCACATGCTTGGAGGTTGTTTTTACCTAAATTGAGATCTAAGGGGGTTCGGCCATGATAAGAACCCAAGGGATTAGGAAGCTTAGAACCCAAGCTAACTATGTTACCATGTTTCTTATGATAGTATAATCACATGATACACCCTTATGCTTAAACATGTAAGCTTGTGATTTATACTTTCCATGATATGCTATGTGGATAGAAATATGCATGCTTTGATGATATGCTATGTGCTTAAAATATGCATGCTTTTATGATATGCTATGTGGATAGAAATATGCATGCTTTGATGATATGCTATGTGCTTAAAATATGCATGCTTTTATGATATGCTATGTGGATAGAAATATGCATGCTTTCATGATATGCTATGTGGATAGAAATATGCATGCTTTGATGATATGCTATGTGCCTAAAATATGCATGCTCTCATGATATGCTATGTGGTGAAAATATGCATGCTTTTATGACATGATGTATGCCTAAGTGATGCATACTTTTTATGACATGATGTATGCCTAAGTGATGCATACTTTTTATGACATGATGTATGCCTAAGTGATGCATACTTTTTATGACATGATGTATGCCTAAGTGATGCATACTTTTTATGACATGATGTATGCCTAAGTGATGCATACCATTTATGATATGATGTATGCCTAAGTGATGCATACTTTTATGACATAATGTATGCCTAAGTGATGCATACTTCTATGATATGCTATGTGACTAAATGATGCATTTTTATACATGCTACTTTACTTTGTAAGGCTTGTACCAAGGGTGGGCTCCTAATCAGCCCCTAGGCCTTTGGCTGTGTGATCCAGGCTAGTAAAAACAAAGGGATGGGCTCCTTAGTACGCCCTAGGTCTATGGCTGTGTGATCCGAACCTAGTTCCTAGTATGATTCAAGACTTGCTACCTTGGATATACTTAGGAAGCGCGCATATCTACGTGATTTATCTATGTGTGGTAGAAGCCGGGGCCCTGATTATGTTGATATTATGTTCAAGTATATATGTAAGAAGAAATGGTTTTAAAGATCATGAGACATACACATGTTTCTCGGATACATGTTTTCAAAATCATATTGCATATACCTTATGATCATGTTGTGATGATGCTATGATTTATGATATGCCATGATTAGATATGATTATGTTATGTTTCATGCTATGCTTTAAGAGCTTGATATGCCATGCCACCTTATGATGATACTATGATATGTCATGATTAGATATGATTATGTTATGTTGCATGCTATGCTTTAAGAGATGATATACCATGACTAGTTATGATTTTGTTATGTTGCATGATATGTTTAAAGAGTATGATATGTTATGCCATGACTAGTTGAGATCATGTTATGTTGAGACATTCTTTGATCATGTGATGATTTTCGGTTTTAGTGAGTAGGAAAGGAACTTACTGAGCCATGAGTGCTCATAGCTTACTTTCCTTGTACCACAGATAAAGGAAAAAGCTGGATGAGCTAAAGGAGCAGCAGGAGAGGCCAGGAGATGTGTGTGGCAGTGGCTAGACAACCAAATAAGAACCTGCTTTAAAAACTTTTAAACTATGCTTTGGTATCATGAATTGTAGTACCGTATGTGTGACTCGATGTTATGTTTCTACTAATTTTGATATCATGTTATTGATGCCATGATAGTGTAGTTTGGATTTGATGAAAAGAAAAACAAAAGAAAAGTTTTTATTAAACTAAGAAAATTATTTTAAGTCTTCCGCTGTTTTAAAAAGAAAAATCTGTACATGTAGTATCGTAGCCTCATCCCTTAGGGTTAGCAGGGAGGGCGGGCATTACACAACATGGTCTGAGTCTTCAAACGACTCTGAGACTGACGAAGAAGAACCGGCAAGCTTCCTCGCGCTACTAGTACTAGCATCTTTGGCGGAAACTGAGTCCGAATACGAGACAAATACCGAGAGCGAATCTGGAACCGAGTCTAAGTGAAGCCACGGATCCGTATCCGTTTCCGAAGGTTCTAAACCCATTGTAAGTTCTTTAATTTCTAGTATTAACTTAGATGATTCAGAAAAATTTAGTTCCTTACTTACTAAAGAAGTTGGCTAAATTCAACGTCCGAGTCAAGTCACTCCAAAAGGAGGTAACAACCCTTAAGGAAGTGACTAACTCGAGTCCTTTAACTGAGCCAGTTCAAATTGAAAATTCAACCCAAGTCCAACAACTTGAGGAAGAAAAATCCAATTTGAAAACTCAAGTTAAAGAACTCAAGAACATGTTGGAACGGTTTACTTTGGGTTCCAAGAATCTTGATCTGATTCTCGGAAAACAAAAAGTCATTTACAACCGATCCGGACTTGGATTCAAGACTAAAAGGAAATACCACTCATATTTATCACTCGTTAATAGATCAAATAGAAAGGTAGTCCAAGCATGGGTACCTAAGTCCAACCTGATCAATCAAGTTGGATTTGGTCAATATTGGGTCCCCAAGGATCAAGTCTATTACCTTGATAGACCATATCGAGGCTATGATCCAGAGGGAGCCAGAAGAAAAACTGTCTTAATAAAAAGATAAACCATTAAAAGAATATAATTAAAATTAATTTAAAATTAAATTAAATTAAACTAAATGAAATTAAATTAAAACTTAAATCGAATTTATAAATTAAGTAAAAGTATACACAAATCCTAAAAGGTAAATCAATAATGTAGGAGGAGGCTTCAGAATAGCTGACACCTCAAAAATTAATTTACTCGATAGGGTAACCCAAACCAAGCTACCTGGCAGGGTAAGTAGAACTAATTAGAAAAGGAACAAGTTTAACTTGACCAATGGTACTGTGAAGTTTTGGATGATAGTACGTTAGGGAAGCTTAGTCTATGCATATCTAGGAAGATATGGCTTCGACCTGGTGCATTTGGCTAAGTGGAACTTACCGAAGCTACCCCTTACGGATCCTAACTAGTTAGACCAAGGTTTTGTACTAAGTTCAGTGGAGAGGACTATCTGGAAAATCTCTAAGGCATGGTTACTCTAATGATGTCCAAGTGACTCACCATAGCCCAGAAGTTTATCCAAAGAATGTCTATTTGTTGAGCCCAAAACTAAACCTGAATCTAACACAAAGTAAAACCGAACCCTACAAGAAGCCGCTAGGGCTATGTTAAATGATTACAAACTATGCAACCAATTCTGGGCTGAAGCGATAAATACAGCATGTTATATCCAAAAATAGAATCTTAATTAACAAAACCCACAATAAAACACCCTATGAAATATATTACAATAAAATTCCTAATCTATATTACTTAAAAGTTTTTGGATGTAAAATACATATTTTAAACACTAAAGACTACTTAGGAAAATTTTCATCAAAAACAACTCTAGGAATATTTTTAGGGTATTCAACAACCAGTAGGATATATAGGGTGTATAACAAACATACTCTAAAAGTCGAAGAAACAATAAATGTAATATTTAATAAAAATAATAAAATAACAAATGAAAATAATACAGAAAATCTTAACCCAAGAATTATTGAAGATGATGAAATTCAATCTAACTATAATAAACCAGAGAACAAACCTCTGACCCAAATATAAGACCAACAAGAGTAAGTACTTCTCACCCACCTGACCAAATTTTGGGTGATCCAAACCTAGGAGTCAGAACCAGATCTTCCTATAGAAACCAGAGTCAGATTGCCCTTATTTCTAAAATTGAACCTAAGACTATTGAAGAAGCCCTACCTGACCCAGACTGGATCATTGCCATACAGGAAGAATTAGCCCAATTTGATAGAAAGCAAGTCTGGGAACTTGTACCTAAACCCGTAGATAAGTCCATAATTGACACCAAATGGGTATTTAGGAACAAATTAGATGATCAAGGGGATATAGTGAGAAATAAGGTGAGACTAGTAGCCAAAGGGTTCAACCAGGTTGAAGGTTTAGACTATGACGAAACCTATACACCAGTAGCTAGACTCGAATCCATTAGGATGCTACTGGCTTATGCAACACATAAAGGATTTAGATTATATCAAATGGATGTCAAGTCAGCCTTTTTGAATGGGTTTATTAAGGAAGAAGTATATGTAAGAAAATCTCCAGGGTTTGAGGACCAAGACCACCCAAACCATGTATTTAGACTTAAAAAGGCATTATATAGATTAAAGCAAGCACCTAGGGCATGGTATGAACGGTTATCCAATCACTTGATATCCAAAGGCTTTAACCAAGGTCAAATAGATCCGACCCTATTTGTAAAAATCATAGAAAAAGACATCTTCATAGCCCAAATCTATGTTGATGATATAATTTTTGGCTCAACTAACTCTAAACTGTTAAAAGAATTTATTAAACTAATGAAAAATGAATTTGAAATGAGTTTGGTTGGGGAGCTTACCTTTTTCTTAGGCTTACAAATCAAACAAACCAAAGATGGAATCTATATCTATCAAACTAAATATGCTAAGGAATTAATTAAAAAATTTGGCATGGAAAATTCAAAAATTATAAATACTCCAATGGCAACAAACATCAACATTAACTCTGACCCAGAAGGAAATCAATAGACCCAAAGTATTATAGAAGTGCAATAGATAGCTTATTCTACCTAACTGCAAGTCGACCCGACATATTATTTGCAGTAGGTATATGCTCAAGATACCAATCTTGTGCAAAAGAGTCGCACCTAACATATGTTAAAAGGATACTTAGGTACATTAAAGGTACCCTAAATGTAGGACTTTGGTACCCTAGAACATGCATCTTTGACCTTTTTGGCTATTCTGATTTAGACTATGCCAGGTGTAAATTAGACAAAAAAAGCACAAGTGGTAGCTGCCAAATTCTAGGTCAATGCCTAGTAAGTTGGTCAAGCAGAAAGCAACACTATGTTGCTCTATCCACTACTGAAGCTGAATACATAGCCCTAGGAGAGTGTGACTCTCAACTCTTGTGGATGATGCATACATTAAAAGACTATCAACTAGAATACAAAAATACAAAAATTTTAATCGACAATATGAGCTCAATTAATCTAACCAAAAATCTAATTCATCACTCAAGGACCAAACACATAGAGGTAAAATATCATTTTGTAATGGATCATGTAGCCAAGGGTGAAATTGTACTCAACTATGTTGAGTCCAAATCAAACCTAGCTGACATTTTCACAAAACTCTTACCTGAACTTGAATTCAGTGCACTTAGAAGACAAATAGGAATGTGTTGGGTAGAATAGGTATTGATTTTCAAATCAGTTTCCTACCTTCACTCTTAAATGTTTTACTTGTTTTCAAAATAATATTTCTAAATTCTAGGCAAAACTTTGTTTTCAAAATCCCAATCTTACTAATTTTTCAAATTTGGACTTAGCCTAGGCTCTACCTTAGAAATCATGCTCCCCTAGAATTCAGCCAGAGCATCTCACAAACACCTAGGCTTACCTTGATTGTACTTGAAAAACATAAAATGGTGTGAGATGCATAGGGTACAGCCTGGACTCAAAAATGCTTATATTTGTGCATCAATATGAGTATGGATGTTAAATACCTAATATATAGTAATCAAGTCAAGTCATCCAGCCCTAGTCAAATCTAACTGGATCTATTGACTTAACTTGACTAGCCAAGTGAAAGTTGTTGTCCTCTAGACAATCAGCTAGTAGCTAGATGGTTAGACATGTGGCCAAGAAATTAAACTATTTGATTGTTTAGGGTTACTCACCTTGCACATTAGGGCTCTGATACCTTACTTAAAATAGCTTAGTTAACTTACAATCAAATTAACTCAACTCATGCTTGGACATTAAGGTTTTGCTCCTCCTTGGCCGTTAAGTATTTTGAAATTCATTATTCATTTAAATACTTTTTCAAACATTTTAATATTTTTTTCAAAATCCTTTGGAAATTTAGTAAAGTTTATTTTGTTCTTTTCAAACTATTATTTTAAAAAAAAACTTGTTCAAAATTAAAAGAATATTTACCAACAAAGTTTTTCAAATTTAACAGAGTTTGAAAATTTACTTTTCATCTAAGTTTCAAAGTTGACTAAAGTTATTTTCTTAAACTTTTTACTAAATCTTCAAATTTAGTTGAAAGAAAAATTATCCCCCTAGACATTTAGCTTACAATGAATCATAAAAAGCTAAGTGTTTGAAAAAGTTCTTAAAGCTAAAATTTTTTTTAAACTTAATTTGATTTTCATACTTAAAGAAAATAATTTTTTAAATATTTTTAAGTTTAATGAAAAATATTTAAAATAAAGTCTTTAAAAAAGGTTAAGTTTTCAAAATTTTGGCTAAACTGAATTGTTCTATACTTAAACTATTTTTACTTAGCAAAATGTTCCTATGCTTTTCCTACAAAATTTTCCCTACAATGACTTAAAAGCCAGGTGTTTTAAATGTTACTTTTGACTTCAATATTTTTTACTAAGTTTTTCCTACAAAGTTTTTGATATATGGCAAAGGGGGAGAATAGGACAAAAAATTCAAATTAAGGATAAGAGTTAAAAAATTAAGGAAAAGAGTTCTCTTATTAAGGGGGAGCCTTAACTTCGAGAATTTTAATTTACCTTAAATTTTAACTCTTATCCTTAATTTGAATTTTTTGTCCTATTCTCCCCCTTTGCCATATATCAAAACTTGGGTTCGATCGTCTAATGCTTCCCGCACCAACAAAACTGAGTCCAGATGAGTCATTTTAAGAGATAAATCTATTAGGCTTAAGGAAAGCCTATTTGAAATATCAATTAAGCTGGGAGTTAATTGATATCATTAACCTAAATTTATAATTTATTAACCTAGGTATATAAATTTACACCTAGCTTTATCCCTCATTTCCCATGGCTCCCTCTCTTCCATCTCGCAATTTGTCGCCTCTCCTATCTCTTTATCATCGAGTCTTCTCTTGTGTCGTCAAGCGTCGATGCCAACATTCACGATGAGCCAATTGTCACTAATGCAGCCTCTCTATAGCCACCATCACTGGACGCAGTAGCAACAAGTGGCATGGCTAGCACACTCAACCTCTAAGCATTAGGATTTCCTCTCCATCGTAGCCATCTCCAACTAGGCGAATGTGTCACTAGTCATATGTATCGCTAACCATGCGAGCAAGGGCGGTGGACAACGATAGGAGCAACTGCGATGCTCTTTAGGTCGTCCATTCTCTAACTGACTGAGAAGACAAACATTGGTGTTTCCCTAGTGTCGCCGTTTCATCGGAGTTGTTCCGGTCACAAGCAGGAGGTCACCAGACTCCTGTACACTACCAACTCTGATTCGACCACAAACAAGAGACGGTTAGTGCTCTATTGGTGGTCTCTGCTTTCATTCTCTACTCCGGCCATCTGTTTGCCTCTAGGACCAGTGCTAGTGCTGGACCTCACCTCCTAGTCAAATGTGAAGCTTTCAGCTGGATTTCCCCAAGAAACACTGTTCCGGCTAGGATATTTGCAAACGTTAATGATTCGAACAAAAAGAAGGGATCAATTGAGGGTAAGATCTCTAGTTTGAAGAGGTTATTGATTAGCAATTAGGTTTAATTTCATATATGGATTGTTCATTGTGGAATTGGATCTAATGCTCAGATGTGACTATTTTGCTTGTGATGTAGGGTGCTTGAGTTGGAGATCATTAGTTTCACCTAGCTCCGACTACATTTTTTGACAATGAGTTGCCCTGGCAATGAGTCAATAGGGGAGCATCCGGATTTGGGTGAGTTGGGAGATGAATCATGAATAAATCTAATGCAATTTGATTAAGGAAGAATTAGGGATATCTAATCCAATGTTGATTGTGAAATGGTTAAGGTTGATTGAGGATCTAATTTAATTTAATCATTTGGATGAATTAAACTAGAGATTGGGTTATATCCAATTTGATCATAAAGGAAAAATAACTAAGATTAATTAATGATTTGAGGTTAGCTATTGAATTCGGAATGTGATTTAGCTATTTGTAATATATGTAATTAACTAAATTACACATGTGATGTAGGATCCTAATTTGTGATGAGCAACTTGATGTGGGGGTTATTTTTGATACGAGTTATATTTAAGGTGGGTACTTCTTTCTTGGCCTCTATAGTTCACTGAACTTAGTGCATAATTTTTAATTGATAGATTAGGTAGTTTTACCTTAAATCTACTCGTATTTATCCATACTTGATACTTATATGCTTTACCTTTGAGATGATCTATTTATTTCTTATACAATCTTAGCTTTGGATAATCTTTATTAAAGTATGCACGTGCATGGTATGTTAGTATTAGCTCTAAGAGCTAATTATGAGATGATTAGGCTTATTAGGTTAATGATTAATTTAATATACTAAATCCAATTCATTAAGAGGATAATGTAGATTAATGGAAATTAATTGACATCATTATTAGAAGAAGACCAAAAGGGAAAGACTCTTGGTATTCCTTGAGACTCTTGTTATTTCTTGAAAAATATAAAAGGTTTTTTGAGCTTATTTTTCATGGGGGACTCTTGATCTTCTTATCTTCTTCCTCTTTGGTCAAACCTTCTAAGTGGCTAGCACCATAAAGTTCATTCTTCTCCAAATCGTGAGTTCATGAGATGGACGAAACATGCTCATGTGCATACCGTAGAGGCGCGGGCACCTGATCGTGCTGAGATCCACCGAAGATAAAGTTATTGTCGAGAGTTCGTGTTTACGCAACAAAGGTATAACTCTTATCACAACTAGTATATTGTTTCCTTGGCATGGATCTTCTGGAAAGAATCTTGAAATTGTTTATTCCACTGCGCTTGTGTTGTTTTGCGCTCAAGATCCTAGCAGTGGTATCAAAACCACTTGCGAAGCCATATATTAAGTTGTAGTAATGTTTTAATATGTGATATAGAAACTACATGAGACTTTTATTATGATTTACATCATGTTATGAGTATTTGTTTTGTGTTGAACGAACTAAAGGATATATCATCTTCACACGTGTTATGAATGCATGTTATAGTCTAATTTTGTTCGATAGAAACATACATGGCTTTGGGTGGTCTCGGGTTGACATCTATCGAGAACAGACTGTGTGAAATACACAAACTGTTATGAACAATTTTGTTGGTCTCGGGTATGTGATGTTTAGGTATAGTAGCAACTTATTCAAATGAGTTTGTAAAATAATTTTACTTCGAGGGCATGCCCCCTAAAACCCCGCAAGGGGCACTGTGCCCCCTTGACCCCTGTCCACTAACTAGCTTGCAGCTCATAATTGTTAAAATCATAATAAACTATATGTCTGTTAGTTAGAGCCCTAGAGCCAATCATTTGATGATTGTATGGACTCATGTATATCATATTCTTGTATATTAATAAAGGCATTTGTTTGGTTATTATACTTATTTGTATTAGTGCCAAATAGAATAAGTATAATAGCGTCCTTGAGTAGAAGGTTCATACCTATATCAATCGATTAGTTGAATCGATAGTGAGATGATATAGGGAACACTACTCTAAATCATTCCTAGTCGAGTATTAACATTCAGGGACAATGTTAATACAATAAGACTAGCATGTAGGTCAGCTGGATGACTTGATCTCACAAGTCATGGATATAGAGATATCAAGCTGATACATGGGTATGCATTAGAGAATGTATACTGAATGACCCGTCATGAGAAAGTATCATGGATCGTTATATGAGTGTCATATACTTTCTCATGTGGCTATTAGTATGACTACTAGTCCTTAGACCTGAAGTCACCATAGATCCCTACATAAGGAGTTATGTACTTTAGTTTCGTCAAATATCACCCGTAACTGGGTGGACTATAAAGGCGATTACTGGGTATGTAACAAATTATGCGGAGGGATGTGAGTGATGTAGATGGGATCTATCCCTCCCATATGACGGGAGCGACATCGGTATTCTTGATAGAGTGAGACCACTAAGTGCATGGCCATGCCCAAATGAGTCAACATTAGATGTTGAGTTCATTTGATCGAGTGAGTCTACTTGGAGTTCAAGATTTAGATTGATTAGAGGATGACACGGTCTATGCCTCACATTGATCAATCTAGATGTCTAGGATAGAAGGACAATGTCATATATTTTGTGAGGAGTCACAATTGGTAGTCACAAGGTGATGTCGGATCTCGACATTCTTGTAACTTGGGTAGTAATGATGTGTTGCTAGATACCGCTCATTACTTATGCTCCTAAATGGGTTTAGGGCATTGCCAACATTACAAGAACCTATAGGGTCACACACTAAGGACAATTAGATGGAGATTTGGTTCATATGATGAACCAAGAGGATTAGATTCATTTGATGAATCATATTGGATTAAGAGTAATCCAAATTGGGCTAATTGAGTTGGACTCAAGTTGATTCATGTATTCAATGAGTCTAATTTAAATTATGACTCATTAAATCAACTTAATTTAATGAATTAGATTCATTATATTAAGTTGGCTTGAATCATATAGTTGGATTAGATCAACCATGAGAGAGATTTGATCAAGTTTGACTTGATTTGAGAGGAAGAGAAAAAGTCATGTTTGACTTGACTTTTTGCCACATCACTAGTGAGTTGGCAAGATGTGGACCAATAGGATTGCTCCACATCATCAATGTGTGTCACCTCATGGAGGTTACAAGCCTCCATAGCATTTAATGTGGCCGGCCCACATTAAATGAGGAGGTTACACTTGTTGTCATGTCATTTAGTGAGGTGGCAAGATGTGGACCAATAGTGTTGATCCACATCATCCTAGAGTGCCACCTCATGGGGGTTACAACTCTTAATGGTCTCCACATTAATTGGAATTAATGTGGGGGTTACACCTCCTAGAAGGTGGCCGGCCACTTGAATGTGGAGAATAATTTTCATTTTGAAAATTATTCCATCATTCATTCCTTCTTCTTCCTCCTAGAGTTCTTCTTGCTCTCTCCCTCTCCTCCTTCCTTGGCCGAACCACATAGGTGCTAGCACACCTTGGTTTTTTGGTCACCTCCATCTAGTGTGTCCGTGTGGATACTTCTAGAGGACCGTGCGCTTGACGGTCTTGAGATCCGACAACTCATTGGACGAGCGGGATAAGCGAAGGGCACGCTTCGAAGGTATAACTTTTGTCTAGTGTAGATCTAAAGGTTTTACAAACTCGTACAAGAAAAAGGTTTTTTGAAAATTTTGTTTACGAATCTTTGCACAAGATCCATGGCTTTGGGTGACTCGGGGTTTCCGCGACGCGAAAAAGCGATCAACAGTGGTATCAGAGCCACGTGCAAAGACTTGTACGAGTTTGTTTGTATTTTTATGAAAAATATACCTTCTGTGATTTTATGTAAAAATTGAGATTTTAGAGTTTTTATGAGTAATTTTTCCGTAGAAGCGAAGCACAAGTGTCTTGGCACTTGTAGGCTTCGGCTACCGGAAAGTTTTCTTTTAAACGACTTCGTTTTGCCCCAAATCCGTTTGGGACAGCGGGGTCAGGTGCCATTAGATCACAAAGGAGCAACTCACGATGGTTAGATCGTGGGTAGGGGCATTGCCCCTAACCCCGCAAGGGAATTTGCTCCACGATTGCACCCGAAATCGCTAAAAACGAACCCACCGGGAAGATTTTTCCAAAACGGCAATGCATCGACCCAAATCGTTTTGGGACAGCGGGTTTAGGCGCTGTTGGATCGCAAAGGAACCCTCGCGATGGCTAGATCACGGGTAGGGGCGCTGCCCCTGGGCCCCGCAAGGGGATCCGTTCCGCGATTGCGCCTGAAACCGCTAAACGGGACCGCCGGGAAATTTTACTCATAAAAATTGTAAAAATTATTTTTAAAATTACAGAAAAATTATGAAAAATATATAATTTTGAATTATATATTAATTTGTGATAGTCATGGCCCAAAATACCCAATAAGATTGGATTTGTGTTGTAATTCATAATACGGCCTGCGTGCCGTCATATGATTGTGTGTGCTGTATTTTTATTTTTTTTTTCCCACGGCCTGCGCGTCGTGCCTTTCTCTTATTCTGGTTGTAAATTAGATTTAGACTCGAATGTAACTCGAGTTTCAAATTGTAATGTACAAATTGGAGCGGTGGAGGGTCCACACGAGACGGAGTTCCGAGGCGGGCACGAGCAACACAAGGTGGTCAAAGGGAGGAGCTTGGAGAAGCTGTTGACCCTAGGTTGACCATTCGATCTTCTCATTGGCTTGAGAAGATCGTAGTAGGGCCATGACTAAATCACAAATAGATTAATTAATTAATTGTTATGTATCTGATGCATGTTTAATAATTAATTAATTAATTAGTGCCTTAACGATTAGATTAGATCTAAGTCGTGCACATGATGCACCCTTGCGATTAGATTAGATCTAAGTCGTGCACAAGATGCATCCTTTTTCGATTAGATTAGATCTCGATCGAACCAACTCTAAATGCCTAACCGTGCCGTGATACCTATCACTACCTCGATCACATGTATTGTTGAATCTGCCAAAGCAGAGCAATACATATTATCTTGGTAGGGTACGGAGGGACAATCTTGGTCCCGCCTATCAACGCATGGGTGAATACAAACTCAATTAGATTGAGTATTCCTAGTTACTCGGTTGGATCGAGTCAACTATAGGCATTATTCCAACGGTTGGAAAGGATAGGTCAAAATCACATCTATATTAACTCTCGGGCGTATTACCCAAAGCTAACTCGAGTTTTAATATAAATGCGGATATTGATTCTATAAACAAGAGTTGCATAGAGATGTAATTGGTAATCGTTACCTACCGATCATACTAAGTCTTGGGCGTATTAGCCAAAGCTAACTCAAGGGTTAGTATGATGTGGATCTTGTCCCACAAGAATTATAGAATTCAGTGGGAGCATCATTTAATTAAAGGCCTAATTAAATGATTTTAAAAGAATATGATATTTATTTCTGCAAATTTTTCTGTTGTAGATAACCATGACGTCGAACAAGAATTCCTTCTCCCTGCGATCTGTCCTTAAGAAGGACAAGCTCAACGGAGCAAATTTCCTGGACTGGTACAGGAACTTGAGAATAGTTAACTGTACGTTCTGGAGAAGCCCATTCCGGAGGCTCCTCCTGCCACTGCCACGCGAGCTGACCGGGATGCTTACAAGAAGCATCAAGATAACGCATTAGATGTGTCCTGTCTAATGCTCGCAACCATGAACTCTGAGCTTCAGAAGCAACATGAGTTGATGGGTGCTTACGATATGGTTGCACATCTTTGTCAACTATATCAAGGACAAGCAGGGCACTGGAAGAGGAACTTCACTGGATACCTGGAAGATCTTAAGAAGAAGAGAAATATTTCTACTTCAGGTATAAATGTTATAGAAGTCAACCTCTCTATTTCTTAATCGTGTAGATATCGGATGTGCTTCACACATTTGTACTAATGTACAAGCACTTAGCAGAGCATTGACAAAGGGCGAGATAGACCTACGAGTAGGCAATAGAGCACGGGTTCTGCCATTCTGTAGGGACTTATTTTCTATCTCTACCCTCTGGGCTTATACTAGAGTTAGACGATTGTTGTTATGTGCCTGCATTGACTAAGAACATTATATCAGTTTCTTGTTTGGACAAGAAAGGATTCTCGTTTATAATAAAGAACAAATGTTGTTCTGTCTATTTAAACGATATGTTCTATTGTAGTGCACCTCTGATAAACGGACTCTATATTCTAGATCTAGAGAGCCCTATCTATAACGTTAGTACCAAGAGGTTCAAATCGAATGATATGAACCACACCTATCTCTGGCACTGTCGCTTAGGTCATATAAATGACAAGCGCTTATCCCAGCTCCATAAGGATGGTTTGCTGGACTCATTTGATTTAGAATCATATGAGATATGCGAGTCATGCCTACGAGGCAAGATGACCTAGACCCCCTTTAGTGGGCACAGTGAGAGAGCGACTGATTTGTTAGGACTCATACATAGTGATGTATGTGGCCCTTTCAATGTCGCTGCTAGAGGCGGTTATAGATACTTCATCACATTTACTGATGACTTCAGTAGATATGGTTATGTGTACTTGATGACACATAAGTCTGAATCCTTTGAAAAGTTCAAAGAATTCAAAAATGAAGTACATAACCAGCTTGGCAAGAGTATTAAGATACTTCGATCAGATCTAGGTGGAGAATACCTTAGACATGAGTTTCGTGACTACCTAGCTGAGTGTGGGATTCTATCCCAACTCACTCCTCCTGGAACACCACAGTGGAATGGTGTATCCGAAAGGAGGAATCGTACTCTATTAGATATGGTACGATCTATGATGAGTCACACAGATCTTCCAACATATCTATGGGGATATGCTCTAGACACAGCAGCTTTCATACTCAACCGAGTTCCATCAAAGGCCGTGATAAAGACACCATATAGGATATGGACTGGGAGAGATGCCCAGGTGTCTTTCATGAGGATTTGGGGTTGTGAGGCTTACGCAAGTCTCGGACAAGTTAGGACCAAACCGACAAGTGCTATTTCATTGGATATCCCAAGGAAACTAAGGATATTACTTCTACATTCCCAGTAAGGTAGTAAAGATGGGGTCTTTCTAGAAAGGATTTTGTTTCTAGAAAGACTAGTGGGCACGATCTTGAAGAAGTTCAAGATGCGAACAATAACTGATGCCTCGATGGAAATTGAGCTGGAACCACAAAGTGTTGTGGATGATGTTCCACAAAGAGTTGAGGAACAACAACTCAAGTAGACATACCTCTTCGCGGGTCCGTCAGCCTGAGAGATACTCATTTCTCTTGTCTGACCATGAGGACGTTATGCTCATAGAGGATGAGCCTACCACCTATCAGGAAGCTGTGATGAGACCAGATTCCGAGAAATGGCTGGAAGCCATGAGATCCGAAATGGAATCTATGTACACCAACCAAGTATGGACTTTGGTTGATCCACCTGAAGGGATAAAACCCATTGGGTGTAAGTGGGTCTTTAAGAGAAAGACTGACATGGATGGACTTATCTATAAGGGTCGCTTGGTAGCTAAAGGTTTCAAGCAGATTCATGGTATTGACTATGATGAAACCTTTTCTCCAGTAGCGATGTTTAAGTCCATTCGGATCATGCTTGCTATTGCAGCCTACCATGACTATGAGATATGGCAGATGGATGTCAAAACCGCGTTGCTGAATGGAAACCTACTCGAGGATGTGTACATGACACAACCTGAGGGTTTTGTAGATCCAGAGCATACTAGTAGAGTATGCAAGCTGCATAGGTCCATTTATGGACTAAAGCAAGCTTCTCGGAGCTGGAATCTTCGATTCGATGATGCGATCAAATAGTTTGGTTTCATCAAGAATGAAGATGAGCCTTGTGTCTACAAGAAGGTTGTAGGGGACATAGTTGTCTTCCTCATATTGTATGTGGATGACATACTACTCATTGGGAAGGATATCCCTATGCTTCAGTCTGTCAAGACCTGGCTAGGGAGTTGCTTCTCAATGAAGGACTTAGGTGATGCATCCCGCATTCTAGGGATACAAATCTATAGAGATAGATCTAAGAGATTGCTTGGCCTAAGTCAGAGTTCATACATTGACAAGGTACTCCTTCGGTTTGCCATGCAGAATTCCAAGAAGGGATTTCTGCCGATGTCACATGGCGTGAGTCTTTCGAAGACTCAAGGTCCCTCTTCTAGAGAGGAGAGAGATCGCATGGATCAGATCCCTTATGCCTCAGCCATAGGATCGATCATGTACGCCATGCTATGTACTCGACCTGATGTCTCGTATGCTTTGAGCATGACGAGCAGATACCAGTCAGATCCAGGTGAAAGTCACTGGATAGCGGTCAAGAATATTCTTAAGTACTTACGAAGGACTAAAGAATATTTCTTGATATATGGAGGCAATGATGAGCTAACTGTAAAGGGTTACAGTGATGCCAGACCGATCGGGATGATTACCGATCGCAATCGGGGTTCGTGTTTTGCTTAAATGGTGGTCTTGTGAGTGGAAGAGTTCGAGCAGGACACGATGGCTGATTCTACAAGTATATTGCATCGAGGCAAAGGAGACGATTTGGATCCGCAAGTTCATCTCTGAACTTGGGGTGGTTCCTAGGATCTCGATTGAGCTCTATTGTGACAACAATGGAGCTATAGCATGGCGAAGGAACCTCGCTCACACCAGCGGACCAAGCACATACTACGACGCTTCCATCTCATTCGAGAGATTATCGATAGAGGAGATGTGAAGATTTGCAGAGTACCTACAGAGGCTAACATCGCAGAACCCTTGACCAAGGCTTTGGCACAGAGGAAGCATGATGGTCACACTAGGTCTTTAGGACTTAGAGCCTATACTGATTGGCATTAGTGCTAGTGGGAGATTGTTAGTTAGAGCCCTAGAGCCAATCATTTGATGATTGTATGGACTCATGTATATCATATTCTTGTATATTAATAAAGGCATTTGTTTGGTTATTATACTTATTTGTAGTAGTGTCAAATAGAATAAGTATAATAGCGTCCTTGAATAGAAGGTTCATACCTATATCAATCGATTAGTTGAATCGATAGTGAGATGATATAGGGAACACTACTCTAAATCATTCCTAGTCGAGTATTAACATTCAGGGACAATGTTAATACAATAAGACTAGCATGTAGGTCAGCTGGATGACTTGATCTCATAAGTCATGGATATAGAGATATCAAGCTGACACATGGATATGCATTAGAGAATGTATACTGAATGACCCGCCATGAGAAAGTATCATGGATCGTTATATGAGTGTCATATACTTTCTCATGTGGCTATTAGTATGACAACTAGTCCTTAGACCTGAAGTCACCATAGATCCCTATATAAGGAGTTATGTACTTTAGTTTTGTCAAACGTCACCCGTAACTGGGTGGACTATAAAGGCGATTACTAGGTATGTAACAAATTATGCGGAGGGATGTGAGTGATGTAGATGGGATCTATCCCTCCCATATGACGGGAGCGACATCGGTATTCTTGATAGAGTGAGACCACTAAGTGCATGGCCATGCCCAAATGAGTCAACATTAGATGTTGAGTTCATTTGATCGAGTGAGTCTACTTGGAGTTCAAGATTTAGATTGATTAGAGGATGACACGGTCTATGCCTCACATTGATCAATCTAGATGTCTAGGATAGAAGGACAATGTCATATATTTTGTGAGGAGTCACAATTGGTAGTCACAAGGTGATGTCGGATCTCGACATTCTTGTTACTTGGGTTGTAATGATGTGTTGCTAGATACCGCTCATTACTTATGCTCCTAAATGGGTTTAGGGCATTGCCAACGTTACAAGAACCTATAGGGTTACACACTAAGGACAATTAGATGGAGATTTGGTTCATATGATGAACCAAGAGGATTAGATTCATTTGATGAATCATATTGGATTAAGAGTAATCCAAATTGGGCTAATTGAGTTGGACTCAAGTTGATTCATGTATTCAATGAGTCTAATTTAGATTATGACTCATTAAATCAACTTAATTTAATGAATTAGATTCATTATATTAAGTTGGCTTGAATCATATGGTTGGATTAGATCAACCATGAGAGAGATTTGATCAAGTTTGACTTGATTTGAGAGGAAGAGAAAAAGTCATGTTTGACTTGACTTTTTGCCACATCACTAGTGAGTTGGCAAGATGTGGACCAATAGGATTGCTCCACATCATCAATGTGTGCCACCTCATGGAGGTTACAAGCCTCCATAGCATTTAATGTGGCCGGCCCACATTAAATGAGGAGGTTACACTTGTTGCCATGTCATTTAGTGAGGTGGCAAGATGTGGACCAATAGTGTTGATCCACATCATCCTAGAGTGCCACCTCATGGGGGTTACAACTCTTAATGGTCTCCACATTAATTAGAATTAATGTGGGGGTTACACCTCCTAGAAGGTGGCCGGCCACTTGAATGTGGAGAATAATTTTCATTTTGAAAATTATTCCATCATTCATTCCTTCTTCTTCCTCCTAGAGTTCTTCTTGCTCTCTCCCTCTCCTCCTTCCTTGGCCGAACCACATAGGTGCTAGCACACCTTGTTTTTTTGGTCACCTCCATCTAGTGTGTCCGTGTGGATACTTCTAGAGGACCGTGCGCTTGACGGTCTTGAGATCCGACAACTCATTGGACGAGCGGGATAAGCGAAGGGCACGCTTAGAAGGTATAACTTTTGTCTAGTGTAGATCTAAAGGTTTTACAAACTCGTACAAGAAAAAGGTTTTTCGAAAATTTTGTTTACGAATCTTTGCACGAGATCCATGGCTTTGGGTGACTCGGGGTTTCTGCGACGCGAAAAAGCGGTTTTCGTGGCCCGAAGAACCCAACAATGTCATAGATATATTGTGAATATTATATGACATAGCACATGGTTATGTCCCTATACCCCAATGTGATTGGATGTATGTGTGTATGTTGTAATTCATAATACGGTTTGCATGTCGTGCCTTTTATCTTTTTTATTTCTGTTGTAAATTTAGACTAACCTCGAATGTAACTCAAATTTTCTTTAGATTTTGTAATGTACAAATCAGAAAAGAACTAGCCTATTGGATGAAGGTGAAAAAGAGAGAAGGACAACATCACACGATGACTAAAGAAACACTTAGAGAAGATGCTTTTACCTATGTTGACCTTTTGATCTTCTCATTGACTTGAGAAAACCATAGTAGATGGGGGTCATAACCATGTCACGTTCCATTTAGCATATATGTTGATGTATGCCATGATATGATATAATTGTATGAGATGCATGTATAGTTTAATCGTAATTAGATCCTTTTCATATGTCTATCAAAGTTCGGTACTCACTATTACCTCGATCAATTGTAGTCAGATTTTGCCAAAGCAAAGTGACTTGATTTATCTTGGTAGAGTGTGACAGGACAATTGTGATATCCGACTATTGGATTTTGGGTGTGACTTAACTAAGTTACCTTAATTGGATTAAAAACTTAGAGGCATATCTCATATGATGTAATTAAAATTATATTAGTCTAGGGTGATTAGTCAAAGCTAACTCAAGATAAGTTATAATTGTTAGTGCAATTGACCTCCAAGGTTTTAATATCCGAAAAATATGTTTAAATAAACTTGATTAAGGGAAGTCCTAGTCATGGCTAGGCAAGGGTGAGAAGTCAACCAAGTGACTAGTCCTAACTATGATTAGATAAGGGAAGCCCTAGTTATGACTAAGAAAATGAAATCTCGGTAGATCGTGGAAGCCAGATGGATTTGATAGATTTGGAGGACTCGATATCGAACCTTTGGTGGGTCGATCCAATGCTGAGTCTTGGTGAGTGAAGCCAGGTGGAGAAAACCCTAGGGGTAGGTAACTTTAAGTTCTAGTGAGTAAAGCCAGGTGGAGAAAACCCTAGGGGTAGGTAACCTTAGGTCCTAGTGAGTGGAGCCAGGTGGAGAAAACCCTAGAGGAAGGTAACTCTAGGTTCTGGTGAGTGAAGCCAGATGGAGAAAATTGTAGTGGAGAGATAACCTTAGGTAATGGAAAGTCTTGGAGGAATGAACTCCAAGCAAGGTTGATTGGATGGTTTTCAGTCGACCACGCGCAATCGATCGGACAAGGAGATCTTGGTAATTCTAAGTTTAGTTTACCATATGGTTTTGTATTACTATTATTGCTATTAGCTAATGCAGTATTGTAGGAAAAGTATTAGTGGATCAAGGATCAAACACTGAGCAGAGAAAGTCCAAACAGATCTGGAGGACCAATGTTTGGCAGGTAAGTTGAGGTATGAAACTGAAGGAGCGACAGTGAGATTATGTTCCAGAAAGGAGAAAACCCTAGGTCGTTGATCCAACTGAAGAAACCGGAAAGGTTTAAAAGTTGAGATCAAGACAATTCTACTATCAAATACAACTCATGAATCTTACTATTCATATATTATTGTCCTAACTTTGTTTTAAAGGGATATATTGTTTAACTCTATTTTGCAGGAACCGGCCTGATCGGTCGATCGAACCTAGGGATCGATCGACCGAACTGTTGGTTGCTATGCGGAATATCATACTGGTTCCCCTTACAAAAATTTTGTATAAACCCTGAACTTTACTAACAACCTATTGTGTTCTTTAGAAATTAAATTAGGAATCGCAAACGAAACTTAACATTATTGATTCCAAATTTAACTTATCTGTTTTTAGTGGTTTAGACTTGAACCGCAAACGATGCTTAATATTATTGATCTAAATCCACCCATGTTATAAATTTAATTAAATATTAATTTCTAAAATTGGCTTCCAAGACTGCATGGCGAGGTACTAGGCCTTCTTGGGTATCATCCACCACCGCCTAGACAAATCCTTTTAAAGAAATTTAATATTTAATTTCCTTATAGTAACCCTAGGTTTAACCAAAAAGAACAATCGAATCACAAATTTGAAAACAAAAGAAACACAAACTCGAATCACAAATTCGAAACCTAGAATCATATGTCTCTTGTGTTTGGTATTTCAAAAACTATACAAAGAAAACTAGTATGATGCGGAATAGAATTATTAGTTATACCTTTCTTTGTAAACAACAACCTCTTGATCTTCTATCGTATTCCTCTTCTTATCTCGGACGTTGTGTGGGCAACGATCTACCGAGATGAGAACCACAAAGACAACTTCCTTCTTGAAGGTTCTTACCTATATCAATCGATTGGTTGAATCGATAGTGAGATGATATAGGGAACACTACTCTTAATCATTCCTAGTCGAGTATTAACATTTAGGGACAATGTTAATGCAATAAGACTAGCATGTAGGTCAACTCGATGACTTGATCTCACAAGTCATGGATATAGAGATATCAAGTTGACACATGGGTATACATTAGAGAATATATACTGAATGACCTGCCATGAGAAAGTATCATGGATCATTATATGAGTGTCATATACTTTCTCATGTGGCTATTAGTATGACTACTAGTCCTTAGACCTGAAGTCACCATGGATCCCTACATAAGGAGTTATGTACTTTGGTTTCGTCAAACGTCACCCGTAACTGGGTGGATTATAAAGGCGATTACTGGGTATGTAACGAATTATGCAGAGGGATGTGAGTGATGTAGATGGGATCTATCCCTCCTATATGACGGGAGTGATATCGATATTCTTGATAGAGTGAGACCACGAAGTGCATGGTCATGCCCAAATGAGTCAATATGAGATATTGAGCTCATTTGATTGAGTGAGTCTACTTAGAGTTCAAGATTTAGATTGGTCAGAGGATGACACGGTCTATGCCTCACATTGATCAATCTAGATATTTAGGATAGAAGGACACTTGTCATATATTGTGAGGAGTCACAATTAGTAGTCACAAGGTGATGTTGGATCTCAACATTCTTGTAACTTGGGTAGTAATGATGTGTTGCTAGATATCGCTCATTACTTATGCTCCTAAATGGGTTTAGGGCATTGCCAACGTTACAAGAACCTATAGGGTCACACACTAAGTACAATTAGATGGAGATTAGGTTCATATGATGAACCAAGAGGATTAGATTCATTTGATGAATCAAATTGGATTAAGAGTAATCCAAATTGGGCTAATTGAGTTGGACTCAAGTTGATTCATGTATTCAATGAGTCTAATTTAGATTATGACTCATTAAATCAACTTAATTTAATGAATTAGATTCATTATATTAAGTTGGCTTGAATCAAATGGTTAGATTAGATCAACCATGGAAGAGATTTGGTCAAGTTTGACTTGACTTGAGAGGAAGAGGAAGAGTCAAGTTTGACTTGACTAATTGCCACATCATTAGTGAGATGGCAAGATGTGGACCAATGATGATGCCCCACATCATCATGGTGTGCCACCTCATGGAGGTTACAAGCCTCCTTTCCCATTAATGTGGCCGACCACATTAAATGAGTGGGAGTTACTCATGTGGTCGGCCACACAAGAGAATGAATGGAAAATGAATTTTCATTCAAGATTTCATTCACTCCATCTTCTTCCTCTCAAGCTCTCCCTCTCCCTCTTCTCCTCTCTTGCCGTGACCTATCAAGGTGCTAGCACACCTTCGTTTAGGTCCTCTCCACCTAATTAGTTCGTGTGGATACTTCTAGAGGAGTATCTACTTTGATACTCTTGAGATCCGGCACCGTTTGGACGAGCGGGAACACGAAGGGCTTCGCTTCAAAGGTATAACCCTTTTTTATGTAGATCTAGGAGTAGATCTCGGTAGAAACTCGTATTCGTAGTTTTTGAAATTTTTCTTTGCACGGATCCGTTGGCTTTGGGGCTTTCGGGGTTTTCGCGGCCCAAAAAACCCAACAGTGGTATCAGAGCCATGTGCGAAGATGAATACGAGTTTATTTTGTGTTTTATGAAAACTTTTCAGTTATGTAATATTTTGTAAATTTATGATTTTTATAGTTTTTATGGGTATTTTTCTCGTAGAAACGAAGCACAAGTGTTTCGATACTTGTAGGCTTCGACTATCGAGAAGAATTTTCCAAAACGGCCAAGTTTCGCTCCAAAACTCTTTGGGACAGCGGGCTAAGGCGCTATTAGATCGTAATGGAACCCTCATGATGGTTAGATCGCGGGTAGGGGCGCTGCCCCTGGCCCCGCAAAGGGATTCGTTCCGCGATTGCGCCCGAAAACCGTTAAACGGAACCGCCGGGAAATTGTACTCGTAAAAATTGTAAAAATTATAGAAAAATTACAGAAAATTATAGAAATATATAATTTTGAATTATATATTATTTTTGTGATAGTCATGGTCCAAAGACCCAATTCGATTGGATAATTTGTGTTGTAATTCATAATACGGCCTGCGTGCCGTGATGTGCATGTTGTATTTTATTTTATTTTATTTTTTTTTTCGTGACCTGCGCGTCGTGCCTTTCTCTTTTATTCTTGTTGTAAATTAGATTTAGACTCGAATGTAACTCGAGTTTCAAAATGTAATATAAATTTTGAGGCGGTGGAAGATCCACTCGAGACGGAGTTATGAGGAGGGCGCGAGCAACACGAGGTGGTCAAAGGAAGGAGCTTGAGAAGCTGTTGACCTTAGGTTGACCATCTGATCTTCTCATTGGCTTGAGAAGATCGTAGTAGGGCCATGACATAATCACAAAATTATTTAATTAATTTCTTTTGTGTGTATGTGATGCATGCTAGTTAATTAAGTATTTAATTAGTGCCTAACGATTAGATTAGATCTAAGTCGTGCACATGATGCACCCTTCGATTAGATTAGATCTATCGAGTATATGATACGCATCATCGTTTAGATTAGATCTAAATCATGTCAACTCATAATGCCTACCATGCCGTGATACCTACCACTACCTCGATCGCATGTTGTTGTTGAATCTGCCAAAGTAGAGCAACACATACTATCTTGGTAGGGTACAGAGGGACAATTTTGGTCCCGCCTATCAACGCATGGGTGAGTACAACTCAATTAGATTGATTAACTAGTGAACTCAATTGGATCGAGTTTAACTATAGGCATTATCCAATGGTTGGTAGATAGGTCAAAATCACGTTTATATTAACTCTTGGGCGTATTAGCCAAAGCTAACTCGATTTTTAATATAAATGCAGATTTTGATCCTATAAACAAGAGTTGCATAGAGATGTAATTGGTAATCATTACCTACCGGTCATACTAAGTCTTGGGCGTATTAGCCAAAGCTAACTCAAGGGTTAGTATGTTGTGGATCTTGTCTCATATGAATTATAAAATTCAGTGGAAGCATCATTTAGTTAAAGGCCTAATTAAATGATTAAGAATATGATACTTATTTCTGCATTTATTTCTATTGTAGATTACCATGACGTCGAATACGAACACCTTCTCCCTGTGATCTGTCCTCGAGAAGGACAAGCTCAACGGAGCAAACTTCCTGGACTGGTACAGGAACCTGAGAATAGTTCTCACTCAGGAACGTATTTCGGAGGCTCCTCCTGCCACTGCCCCGCGAGCTGACCGAGATGCTTTCAAGAAGCATCAAGATGACGCATTAGATGTGTCTTGTCTAATGCTCGCGACCATGAACTCTGAGCTTCAGAAGCAACACGAGTTAATGGGCGCTTACGATATGGTTGAACATCTTCATCAACTGTATCAAGGTCAAGCGAGGCATGAGAGATTTGAGATCTCAAGAGCACTGTTTCAGTGCAAGATGTCAAACGGGGCTCTTGTAGGCCCATATGTACTCAAAATGATTGGCTATATAGAGAACCTACAAAGGTTGGGGTTCCCACTTGGCCAAGAGCTGGCCACTGACCTGATCTTGCAATCCTTGCCAGATAGCTATAGTCAATTCGTTCTAAACTACAATATGAATGAGATTGACAAGCCACTGCCCGAGAACTGCTGAGCTGAACCTTAAGAAAGCTAAGCCCAACACTATTCCGATGGTTCAAAACATAAGGGCAAGGGCAAGCCCAAAGGCAAGGGAAAAGGATGCTACCTGCTTCCACTGCGGTCAGACCGGGCACTTGAAGAGGAACTGCAAGGTATACTTGGAGGATCTTAAGAAGAAGCGAAGTGAGACTTCCACTTCAGTTATATATGTTATAGAAGTCAATCAATCTATTTCTACATCATGGGTATTGGATACTGGATGTGCTTCTCACATTTGTACTGATGTGTAGGCGTTGAGAAATAGCAGGGCATTGACAAAGGGCGAGGTGGACCTACGAGTAGGCAATGGAGCACGGGTTGTTGCTGTTGTTGTAGGGACTTACTTTCTATCTCTGCCCTCTGGGCTTATACTAGAGTTAGTCGATTGTTGTTATGTGCCTGCGTTAACTAAGAACATTATATCAGTTTCTTGTTTGGACAAGAAAGGTTTCTCGTTTACAATAAAGAACAAATGTTATTCCGTCTATTTAAACAATATGTTCTATTGTAGTGCACCTCTGATAAACGGACTCTATATTCTAGACCTTGAGAGCCCTATCTATAACATAAATACCAAGAGGTTCAAGTCAAATGACATGAACCAAACCTACCTCAGGCATGACAAGCGCTTATCCCAACTCCATAAGGATGGTTTGCTGGACTCATTTGATTTTGAATCATATGAGATATGCGAGTCATGCCTACGAGGAAAGATGACCAAGACTCCCTTTAGTGGGTATAGAGCGGCTGATTTGTTAGGACTTATACATAGTGATGTATGTGGCCCTTTCAATGTCGCTGCTAGAGGTGGTTATAGGTACTTCATCACATTTACTAATGACTTCAGTAGATATGGTTATGTGTACTTGATGACACATAAGTCTGAATCCTTTGAAGAGTTCAAAGAATTCAAGAATGAAGTACAGAACCAGCTTGGCAAGAGTATTAAGATACTTCGATCAGATCGAGGTAGAGAATACCTTAGCCATGAGTTTCATGACTACCTAGCTGAGTGTGGGATTCTATCTCAACTCACTCCTCCTGGAACACCACAGTGGAATGGTGTATCCGAAAGGAGGAATCGTACCTTATTAGATATGGTACGATCTATGATGAGTCACACAGATCTTCCGACATACCTTTGGGGCTATGCTTTAGACACGGCAGCTTTTTTACTCAACCGAGTTCCATCCAAGGCCGTGATAAAGACACCATATAGGATATGGACTAGGAGAGATGTCCAGGTGTCTTTCATGAGGATTTGGGGTTGTGAGGCTTACGTTCGACGTCAAGTCTCAGACAAATTAGGACCCGACAAGTGCTATTTCATTGGATATCCCAAGGAAACTAAGGGATATTACTTCTACATTCCCAATCAACACAAGGTAGTTGTGGTAAAGACTGGGGTCTTTCTAGAAAGGGACTTTGTTTCTAGAAAGACTAGTGGTAGCACGTTCGATCTTGAAGAAGTTCAAGAAGCGAATAATAGTACTGATGCCTCGATGGAAGTTGAATTGGAACCACAAAGTGTTGTGGATGATGTTGTTCCACAAAGAGTTGAGGAACAACAACCAGTTCAAGTAGACATACCTCTTCACAGGTCTGATAGGGTACGTCGTCAGCCTGAGAGATACTCATTTCTCTTGTCTGAACATGATGACGTTGTGCTCATAGATGATGAGCCTACCACCTATCAGGAAGCTGTGATGAGACCAGATTCCGAGAAATGGCTAGAGGCCATGAGATCCGAGATGGAATCCATGTACATCAACCAAGTATGGACTTTGGTTGATCCACCTGAAGGGGTAAAACCCATTGGGTGTAAGTGGGTCTTTAAGAGAAAGACTGACATGGATGAACTTATCTATAAGGGTCGCTTGGTAGCTAAAGGTTTCAAGCAGATTCATGGTATTGACTATGATGAAACCTTTTCTCCAGTAGCGATGTTTAAGTCCATTCGGATCATGCTTGCTATTGCAGCTTACCACGATTACGAGATCTGGCAGATGGATGTCAAACCTACTCGAGGATATGTACATGACACAACCTGAGGGTTTTGTAGATCCACGGCATACTAGCAGAGTATGCAAGCTGCATAGGTCCATTTATGTACTAAAGCAAGCTTCTCGGAGTTGGAATCTTCGATTCGATGATGCAATCAAACAGTTTGGTTTCATCAAGAATAAAGATGAACCTTGTGTCTACAAGAAGGTTGTAGGGGACATAGTTATCTTCCTCATATTGTATGTGGATGACATACTACTCATTGGGAAAGACATCCCTTTGCTACAGTCTGTCAAGACATGGCTAGGGACTTGTTTCTCAATGAAGGGCTTAGGTGAAGCATCCCGCATTCTAGGGATACAGATCTATAGAGATAGATCTAAGAGATTGCTTGGCCTAAGTCAGAGTACATATATTGACAAGGTACTCCTTCGGTTTGCCATGCATTTTCTGCCGATGTCACATGGTGTGAGTCTTTCAAAGACTCAAGGTCCCTCTTCTAGAGAGGAGAGAGACTGCATGGATCATATTCCTTATGCCTCAGCCATAGGATCAATCATGTACGCCATGCTATGTATTCGACCTGATGTCTCGTATGCTTTGAGCATGACGAGCAGATACCAGTCAGATCCAGGTGAAAGTCACTGGATAGCGGTCAAGAATATTCTTAAGTACTTAAGAAGGACTAAAGAATATTTCTTGATATATGGAGGCAATGATGAGCTAGCTGTAAAGGGTTACAGTGATGCCAGCTTCCAGACCGATCAGGATGATTACCGATCGTAGTCAGAGTTCGTATTTTGCATTAATGGTGGTGTCGAAGAGTTCAAGGACACGAGTGGTGATTCTACAATGAGTACATTCCGCATCGAGACAGCAAGAAGGCGGATTTGCAAGTTCATCACGAACTTGAGGTGGTTCCTAGCATTCCCTATTGAGCTCTATTGTGACAACAATGGAGCTATAGCATAGGCGAAGGCTCACACCAGTGGACCAAACACATACTACGGCTTATCTCATTCGAGAGGTCATCGAGAGTGGAGATGTGAAGATTTGCAGAGTACCTACAGAGGCTAACATCGCAGATCCCTTGACCAAGGCTTTGGCACAGAGGAAGCATGATGGTCACACTAGGTCATTGGTGCTTAGAGCCTACACTAATTGGCACTTGTGCTAGTGGGAGATTGTTAGCTAGAGCCCTAGAGCCAATCATTTGATGATTGTATTTTGAACTTGTTGTATCATATTCTATATAAATAAAGGCATTTGGTTTTTGATTATTATACTTACTTGTATTGGTGCCAAATAAACTAAGTATAATAACGTCCTTGAGTAGAAGGTTCTTACCTATATCAATCGATTGGTTGAATCGATAGTGAGATGATATAGGGAACACTACTCTTAATCATTCCTAGTCGAGTATTAACATTCAAGGACAATATTAATGCAATAAGACTAGCATGTAGGTCAACTCGATGAGTTGATCTCACAAGTCATGGATATAGAGATATCAAGTTGACACATGGGTATACATTAGAGAATGTATACTGAATGACCCGCCATGAGAAAGTATCATGGATCGTTATATGAGTGTCATATACTTTCTTATATGGCTATTAGTATGACTACTAGTCCTTAGACCTGAAGTCACCATGGATCCCTACATAAGGAGTTATGTACTTTGGTTTCGTCAAACGTCACCCGTAACTAGGTGGACTATAAAGGCGATTACTGGGTATGTAACGAATTATGTAGAGGGATGTGAGTGATGTAGATGGGATCTATTCCTCCTATATGACGGGAGTGACATCGATATTCTTGATAGAGTGAGACCACGAAGTGCATGGTCATGCCCAAATGAGTCAATATGAGATATTGAGCTCATTTGATTGAGTGAGTCTACTTGGAGTTCAAGATTTAGATTGGTCAGAGGATAACACGGTCTATGTCTCACATTGATCAATCTAGATGTCTAGGATAGAAGGACACTTGTCATATATTGTGAGGAGTCACAATTAATAGTCACAAGGTGATGTTAGATCTCAACATCCTTGTAACTTGGGTAGTAATGATGTGTTGCTAGATACCGCTCATTACTTATGCTCCTAAATGGGTTTAGGGGCATTGCCAATGTTACAAGAACCTATAGGGTCACACACTAAGGATAATTAGATGGAGATTAGGTTCATATGATGAACCAAGAGGATTAGATTCATTTGATGAATCAAATTGGATTAAGAGTAATCCAAATTGGGCTAATTGAGTTGGACTCAAGTTGATTTATGTATTCAATGAGTTTAATTTAGATTATGACTCATTAAATCAACTTAATTTAATGAATTAGATTCATTATATTAAGTTGGCTTGAATCAAATGGTTAGATTAGATCAACCATGGAAGAGATTTGGTCAAGTTTGACTTGACTTGAGAGGAAGAGGAAGAGTCAAGTTTGACTTGACTAATTGCCACATCATTAGTGAGATGGCAAGATGTGGACCAATGATGATGCCCCACATCATCATGGTGTGCCACCTTATGGAGGTTACAAGCCTCCTTTCCCATTAATGTGGTCGGCCACATTAAATGAGTGGGAGTTACTCATGTGGCCGGCCACACAAGAGAATGAATGGAAAATGAATTTTCATTCAAGATTTCATTCACTCCATCTTCTTCCTCTCAAGCTCTCCCTCTCCCTCTTCTCCTCTCTTGCCGTGACCTATCAAGGTGCTAGCACACCTTCGTTAAGGTCTTCTCCACCTAATTAGTTCGTGTGGATACTTCTAGAGGAGTATCTACTTTGATACTCTTGAGATCCGACACCGTTTGGATGAGCGGGAACGCGAAGGTCTTCGCTTCAAAGGTATAACCCTTTTTCATGTAGATCTAGGAGTAGATCTCGGTAGAAACTCGTATTCGTAGTTTTTGAAATTTTTCTTTGCATGGATCCGTTGACTTTGGGGCTTTCGGGGTTTCCGCGACGCGAAAATGCGGTTTTCGCGGCCCGAAAAACCCAACAGAAAATAGGGCCAGCCACACACCAAGGAAGAGAGGAAAAACAATAGAAGATATGTTGTGAGGTGAGACAACCTCTAACCTCTCTTTTATATTCCTTGGTCTTGGCAAATAAGGCAATTCAATTATAATTAAAATCTCCTTATATTCCTTGCCATTGGTTAATAAGGAAAATTTAATTAATTATTCCTTTTAACCCATGCTAAGGCCGGCCACACCATCATGCTCCAAATAAGACAAGTTTTAAACACAAAATTAAAACTTCCTTATTTGTTTCCAGATTTTTTTTAAATAAAAATTTCTCTATTAATTTTCCCTTTATGGTTGGTTATAAAAGGAAATTTTATAAATTAAAATCTCTCTATTAAAACATTTGGATGTTTTCCAAAAGGAAAGTTATCTTTAAAATTAAAATCTTCCTCTCAATCTACAAATAAAGAAAGATATCAAATCTTTTTCTTAATCTTTTGAAGAAACTATAATAGGAAATATTTGATTTTAAAACTCTCTTTTATATCATCAAGATGGTTACAAAAGAGAAAATTTTATCAAAAAAAATAAAATCTTCCTTTTAACTACAAATAAGGAAAGATATCTCGAACACCCAACTTAATTTCATCAATAATAATTCATACCACTAAAGAATTATTATTGAACTACCGCACCAATCCCAAATTACATTTTGGGTTCCTTCTTATTATGAGTGTGTTAGTCTCCCTGTGTTTAAGATAAAGAATGTCCACTAATTAAATGAGTTACTGACAACTCACTTAATTAATATCTAGCTCCAAGAGTAATACCACTCAACCTTATCGTCATATCGGACTAAGTCCACATGCAGGGTTTACATGACAATCCTTATGAGCTCCTCTTGGGGACATCATCAACCTAGATTACTAGGATACATTTTCCTTCTATAATCAACAACACACACTATAAATAATATCATTTCCCAACTTATCGGGCCTCTTGATTTATTGAACTAAATCTCACCCATTGATAAGTCAAAGAAATAAATACTAAATATATGTGTTTGTTATTATATCAGGATTAAGAGCACACACTTCTATAATAACAAAGGTCTTGTTTTTTTATTCAGCAAGTATAAAAAAACTTACCTTAAATGGTTCAGCTCAATACACTCAGAGTGTACTAATGTAATTTTATAGTTAAGATAAACTAATATCAAATTATACTACGACTATTCCAATGGTTTGTGCCTTTCCATCTTTGTCGTGAGCTACTATTTATAATTTATAAGGAATTGATAACATGATCTTCTGTGTGTGACACCACACACCATGTTATCTACAATACAAATTAATTGAATAACTACACTGTAGATATTGACCAATGTGATTCTTAAATGTTTATACAAAAACTAGGCTTTTAGTATACATTCCAACAATCTCCCACTTATACTAAAAGACTATGCTGCCATTCATCCTGCCATACATCTGATTCTCAACCCTTCAACATGCCCATCAAAAGCTCTTGCCTTAAGGGCCTTAGTGAAAAGATCTATGTTATTATCTGATGCAATCTAGGGGACAACAACTTTTCCTCGTTATACGATATCTCGTATTTGGTGGTACTTGCGCTCTATTGTATTTACTTGCCTTATGGACTTATGGTTTCTTCGAGTTTGCTACTACACCACTATTATTACAAAAATTATAATAATTTTTGGATAAACCAGAAATCATGTCTAAGTCCATCAAGAAGTTTCTGAGCCATATAACTTCTATGGCTGCCTCAGAGGCTGCCACATACTCAGCTTCTATGGTAGAGTCTGAAAAGCATCTATGCTTATCACTCCTCCATTGTTATGGCTTTTCCTCCTAAAGTAAACACAAAACCCCGAGGTTGACTTACTATTGTCCCTATCAGATTGGAATTCTGAATTCGTGTAACCCACAAGGAGCAAATTATCTACTTGGTAAGCTAGCATATAATCTCTAGTCCCTCTAAGGTACTTGTCCTGGTCCTGAGTTACTATGATATCTGCTAACCATGCCCATGGCAAAACAGATATCTGGTCTCGTGCATAACATAGCATACATTAGGCTTCCTACAACTGAAGCATAAGGAACTGCCTTCATTTCTTCTATCTGTTTTGATGTCTTCGAAGTCATCTCTTTAGATAAAGATACTCCATACCTAAAAGGTAGAAAAACCTTTCTTGGAGTCTTGCATGCTAAAACGAGCTAAAATCGTATCGATATATGAAGCTTGGAATAAGCATAATATTCTTTTCTTGCGATCCCTTATTACTTTGATGCTAGAATATGTGCACAATCTCTCAAGTCCTTCATATCGAATTGCTTGGGCAACCATACCCTTACTTCCGACAACACTTTGATATTGTTTCCAACTATCAAAAATGTCATCTACGTATAGTATAAGAAATACCACACATGTCCTTGTATACACAAGACTTATCCGTTATTGAATAAATCCATAGGATCTATTAAACCGGATGTTCCAAGACCTAGAAGCTTGCTTCAGTCCATAGATCTATTGAGCTTACATACAAGATGCTCTTTTCCCTTTGCAATGAATCCCTCTGGTTGCTTCATATGGATATTTTCTTCAAGACTTCCATAAAGGAAAGATGTCTTGAAATCCATTTGCTAAATCTCATAATCCATATGAGCAGCAATAGATAAAAGATTCTGGATAGACTTAAGCATGGCTACCAGTGAAAAGGTTTCCTTATAATCGATACCCTTTTTCAACAAGCCTTGCTTTGAAGGTTTCCACCTTCCCGTCTGTCCCTCTTTTTCTTTTGCAGACATATTTACACCCAATACACCATTTGATGGTTCTATAAGCTCCCAGACTTACATAGATTCTATTTCTATATTCATTATTCTTTGCCAAGATGTTGCATCTTTATCTTGGAGTGCTTCGTCATATGTCTGAGGATCAAATTCATGTTCACTAGGGATCAAGTCCAAAGACTCTCTCAAAACATGAATCTTTCAGGTTGCTAACAACCCTCCCACTACGACGAGGCACCGTCTATAATTGTGCATCATTTGTGACACGTGTTGTAATTTCTTGTGGTATCTCATCTTGTACTGTTGGTACTAGATTAGATATGTCCTTTATTATTTCCTTAAGAATAATTTTACTCATGCGCTTGTGGTTCATAACATAGTCCTCTTCTAAAAAACGGGCATTAGTGCCAACAATAACCTTCTGATTTTTAGAACTATAAACCTCCTTTCGTTTCTCTAGGATAACCCATAAACAAGTGAACTCCTGTCCATTTTATCAACATCTCCTTTCAGCACAAGTGTTGGACTACCCCAAATCTGAATATGCTTCAGACTAGGCTTATGCCCATTCTACAACTCTATGAGAGTAGAGGGTTCTGACTTAGAAGGTATTTTGTTTACTTCCGCTTCCAGAGTATATCCTTAAAACGAATTTGGTAATTCTGAATAACCCATCTTTGATCTAATTATTTTCATAAGAGTCCTATTCCTTCGTTTTACTACACCATTCTGTTGGGGTGTACCAGGTGCAGACAATTGGGATTGAATCCCGACTTCTGATAAGTAACTCCTAAACTCTCCTAAAAGGTACTCGCCAATACGATCTGACCGTAGTGTCTTGATAATTTTACCATGACGTTTCTCCACAGCAGCCATGTACTCTTTGAACTTATCAAAGCACTCAGACTTGCGGTGCATCAAGTAAATGTATCCGTATCTCGAATAGTCGTCTATAAAAGAGATGAAATATTCGAAACCACTTCTTGCCTGAATAGTCATAGGTCCACACAAATCAGAATGAACCAATTCCAACACATTTTTGGCTCAATACCCCTTAGACTTAAAATGTTGGTTGCTACTCGGAAAACCTAGAGGTTCCACTGTACAAAAATTTTGTACAAAGGTCTGAACCTTTTCCTAGCTACCATGTGTTCTTTTAAATTAAATTTTGGATCGCTTGTGGAACTTAACACGTTTGATCCAAAACTTAATCTATTCGTTCTTTTAGGTTTTGACTTGGGTCTCCTGCGGAACTTAACACGTTCGACCCAAATCACCTTAAGTTATTAATTCCATTAAATATTAATTTTCATAATTGGTTCCCAGTACTGACGTGGCGAGGCACATGACCTTCTTGGATATGGGAGCAACCACCACCGACTAGACAAAACCTTTTATGGAAAGATAATATTTAATTTCCTAAAATAACTTTAGGTTAACCGAAAAGAACAATCAAATCACAAGAAAAAATAAAACAAAAGAACATAACATCGAAAAACATATTCGAAATACTAGAATCATAAGCCTCTTGTATTTGGTATTATTTCCAAAAATAACTAGTATGATGCGGAAAGAAAAATTACTAGTTATACCTTCTAGAAAAACCTCTTGATCTTCTACCGTATTCCTCTTCTAACCTCGGACATTGTGTGGGCAACGATCTTCCGAGATGAGAAACCACCAAGCACCTTCTTCTCCTCCTAGCTAGGTTCGGCCAAAACAAGAAAGCTTCACCAAGGAAGAAGAAAAACACCAACCAAGCTCCAAGAGATGCAAGCTTTCTCTCCTTCTTCTTCTTCTTCTCCAAGTAGTATCCGGCCTCCACAAGAGCTCCAAGAAATAGAGAGTTTCGGCCACCACAAAGAGGAAGAAGAGAAGAGATGATGGCCGGCCACAACACCAAGGAAAAGAGGGAGAGAAATAATAGAGGTTCATCTCATGAAGGCACCCCCACCCCTTCTTTTATATTCCTTGGCCTTGGCAAATTAGGAAATTTAATTACAATAAAATTTCCTTAATTTTTTTGATATGATTTAATTGAGAAAAATAAAATAAAATTTCCCAATTAAATCAATATTGGCCGGCCACATCAAGAGAAATAAATTAGACAAGTTTTAATCAACAAATTAAAACTTCCTAATTTGTTTCCGGAAATTTTAAAAAATAAAATTTCTCTTCAAAAAAAAAAATCTCTTCATGGTTGATAAAAAGAAATTTCTATAATTTTAATTTTACAACATGTGAATAATTTTTAAAGAGAAAATAAAATATCTCACCAATCTACAAATAAGGAAAGAGATCTAATCTCTTTCTTTAATCTTTTGTAGATCCTTTTCAAGAGAGATATTTTAATTTTAGTTCTCTTTAATAAATTATATCTTCCACATAATAAAAATTAAAATTAAAAATCTTTTTTTAATTTAATTATGGCTGGCCCTACTAGCTTGGGTTCAAGCTAGGGCCGGCCACCCTAAACCCATGCTTAGGCCGGCCCTAGCTTGGTTCCCAAGCTAGCTTGGCCGGCCTCCTTTAGGTGGGTATAGAAGGTGGGTATAGGTGGGTATAGTACTCTATAAATAAGAGGCTACGATAGGGACCGAGAGGAGGAATTGGTTTTGGTCTCCCGATAAAATTAAGCATCCCGTGTTCGCCCCGAAAACACAACTTAATTTTAGAAATATAGTTGATTCCAATTTAGAGTAGCGGAAGTAACAAAAATAATTAGAACCGCAAAATAGCTTAGGCGGGAATCGAACCCGAGACCTATGGTTTCGGGATAATGTCAGTAATCGGTTGAACCCAGCAGGGCCGTGCTGAAAGGAAAGGGAATCAGGTACATTTATAGCTGGGTTGGCCGAATTAATCACTTGATTTAAATAGGAAGATTAATAGGGTGAAGAGTTATTTGGTTTTATTTTCACCGTGACCTATTCCTCTTCCAAAACTTCACCGCCGCCCACACCTCCTCTTCCTCCTCTCTCGGCGCCCAAGCCCAAGGACCATCGGGTCATCTTCCGGCGACGACTCCAACACGAAAGAGGTTCTTCTCCGCGAGAGGAACGCGAAGACGTGATCGGATCGTCGAGGAGGTCATCTAGCGAAAGGAATTGTAAGAAAATTAGCGTACGAGGTAAGAAACCCCTCACCTGCAGTATAATAGCTCCGGTTGGTTTCCTATGCATTAGTTTTAGCTATATGCAGGTTTTTCCGGCACATAGGGTATGTTAAACCCTCCTCGAGGATTTAGGGATCTAGTTGAACACCTCTGGACGGGCCGGACACGTTGTTCTCCTTTAGTTGGAGATTCTAGACGTTGTCGGGTGCCTAGAGGTGATCTCCCTATTAGAGGAGAGAGTTGAAGCACACCAAGTGTTCGGTAAAATGTTAGTGTAGCTAAATACCACCTCAGTTATGTTTAATAGCTCAATTAAATTCATTAGAGGCATTTAAACCAGCACATTAGTTTGTTATGGGACTACGGTCCAATGGGTGGCTCCCACAGTCGTCTCTATAACCTAGCTCTAGGTTCGGATAACCTAGCTCTAGGTTCGGATAACCTAGAAAGCAAGACGATTATAATTAGCTATGTTTGGTATTGTACTGGATTAGATATCCATTGGGTTGGACTCCAGATCGTCCCTAGGTTGAGATAGCCTAGACAACCCTCTAAATCGGACTTGCACGGGTCTAGTAGGGATGCGCGAAGTACCGCCCAACAAAGATGTTTAGTATTTTCACTTATTACGTATTAAATTTCAAAACTCAAAATCAGTTATGCTAGTTGAGTTTGTTTCGATTCTGATTGATTCAGTTAGTTTAGCCTATATTCAGTTCAGTGTTCTTTTGGTTGCTTTGCCATGATTCAGTGCTTATGCCATGCTTATATGTTATGCCTTATGATTTCAGTATACCATGTCTTAGTAAGTTCAGTGCATATTTTCAAATAGCATGATTTAAAAGCATACTGCATCGAATGCATGATTTTTTGAGGTAGATGGTTTCTTACTAAGCTTTAAGCTTACAGATTCTATTTTTCCTTATATAAAGGTAAAGGAAAGATGGACTAGTGGAGGCTGGAGGTCAATGCATTGATAAGGATGTGTGTGGATGGAACCTGGAAGAAGATCTTAGGGAACCTTAGCAAGCTTTATTTCAAACATTAGAACTTTTCAATGTTTCTTTTTATCATCTTGCACTTTAGTATGTTATTCATTACGAATTAGTTAACCATGCACTTTATTATGCTTAGAACACCTCTTTTATGTTGTTAGAATGTTAGTTGTTGTCATTAGAGTGTTTCTTAGTCATTTTAGGACTTGTAATGTGGTTGAGGCACGAAATAGTGCTGAAATCAGACATTTGGCACGAAATCAGTAACTCGAATCGATCAGCTGATCGATTCGAGGGTTTCCAATCGATCAGCTGATCGATTGGGCAATCTGCTCCGCGAACAGTAGGCCTTTGGATCGATCAGCCGATCGATCCAGCCATTTCAGTCGCGAACAGAGAGCCCTGGGATCGATTGATCAACCTGGATCGATCAGCCGATCGATCCAAATTATCGTCCCGATTGGATCGATCACTGGATCGATCCGACTATTCCAATCGATCCGTGGATCGATTGGGAGGTCTGGTATCAGCATGGAAGTGTCTAAGTCCAGTTCCTTGGCCATGGGGAAGGTAAGACATGTTATGAGTAGTTAGTTACCTTCCTTAGCATGTATAGAACCAAGAAATGTCAGTGTTTTAGTAAAATTTTAATTAGTACAGCTTCCGCATCTAGACTTACTAAATGGTCAGGGAATAGTTTAGCACAGCATAATGTGACGATCAGCCTTACAGCCTAGTGGTAGAAGGCGGGTCGTTACAGAGTGGTATCAGAGCGGTGTTCCATACTTCCTACACACACATCAGCATTGTACCTGCAGCTTCCAAGTAAGAACACCTCTACTTTATTTATGCTTCTTGTTTATTATTACAGTTCATGTTTATATACATACTGCTTGTTAGTATGTGATAGTTTAAACATGATATCAGTAGTTAGATAACCGTGATAGTGTTAGTTATACCTATGTTCTCTATGTCTTTAGAAATGGCACGAGGACGCCCAGCTAGAAGGGTACTAGCTACTGAGCCCCAGCAAGAGGCAGGCAGTGCGGAACCGAATTTGACGACTCCGGTAGTCTTAGATGTTCCACCAGCTCAGCCTACAGCACCAGCACCAGCAGCCCCAGCAGCTGAGCCAAGAAAGGAAGCCTATCTGATCCAGTGGCAGCGGGTCAAGCCAGAGAACTTCTCAGGCACTAGTGAACCATGGGATGCACAAGCCTGGTTCAAAACACTAGAGAGCACGATGGAGCTTCTGGACTGTAGGAGACGCACGCATATGGTGGGAAAGAATCAGAACGAAGCGCCCAGTGAACCAGATGTCATGGGCTGACTTCGAGAAGGAGTTCTTCGAGGAATTCTTTCATGTACGGGTTACAAACCGCCACTACGACGAGTTCACTGAGTTTCGTCAGGGCAACCTTTCAGTTGAGGAAGCCGTGAAGAAATTCAACAGGTTGGCTCGTCTATGCCCAGAGCTAGTCAGCACAGAGAAGGAACGAATCCGGTTGATTCTCAAGATGCTGAGGCCAGAGATAGCAATGAACGTGGCTGGTGGCATACATAGGCTGCAAACCACAGAGGAGTTAGTGAGCAGTGCCTTGACCACAGATGAAGCAGCAGAAGCAAGCCTCCTCAGAGTCCAAGGGCCAAGGGAACTCTCACACTCAAAAACAGCAAGGCCACAGCTCTAACTGGAAAGGGAACTCCAACAGCAAGCGTAAATCAGGGAGTGACTCAAAAGGAGGACCATCTAGCAAGCGTCCCAGTTATCCAAAGTGTGCCACTTGTGGGAAATTCCACCCCGGGGTTTGTCGCAAGGGCACACGAGGATGCTTTGAATGTGGACAAGAAGGGCACATGGCCAAGCAGTGCCCGAACAAGACCGGTCTTCCTCAGCCACAGCAGACTCAGTATGCAGGCCAGCCAGCTCAGTTATATCAGATGCAGGCCGCTCTAGAAGGTCCACTTATCAGCCATGGCAGATTAGAAGCCCCTCCAGCTATGGCGACAGTCGTCACAGGTCGATTAGCATTTTTCAGCATAGTGCTACTGTTCTATTTGATACTCGGGCAACCCATTCATATATAGCCGGGTGCTCTCCGAGAAATTAGAAATACCCCGAGGTACTCAGTGCGGCACTACCTTCAGGAGAGGTCATGGCATCCACGCGCTCGGCGGTGCCATTATAGCATGTGGGGAACTCTTCGTGATCCGATCTGCTGAAATGATCGACGTCATCCTTGGGATGGAATTTCGATCAAATCGGTGCTTCCATAGAGTCTGTAAAGTCGTATTCAACCCAAGAGCGAAAGTACATCAAGAACCAAAGAGAAAAGTCGAAAATTTCTCTATGAAGGCACGAAGGTTGATGGATTCGGGATGTGCGGGGTACCTAGCACATGTAGTCAATACCAGCCATGACGAGGACCAACAGCTAGCAGAGGTCCGAGTTGTATGTGACTACCCAGCAGTTTTCCCTGAAGAGTTACCAGGCCTAGCACCAGTCAGGGAGATTGAATTTGAGATAGAGCTCTTTCCCGGCACCAATCCTATATCTGCATGGCTCCAGCAGAACTGAAGGAACTTCATGAGCAGCTACAGGAGCTACTTGACAAGGGCTTCATACGCCCTAGTCACTCACCATGGGGAGCGCCTGTGCTATTCGTGAAGAAGAAGGATGGAAGCATGCGACTATGTATAGACTACAGAGCACTAAATCAGGTCACGATCAAGAACAGGTATCCTCTTCCCAGAATAGATGACCTGTTCGACCAATTAAAGGGAGCAGCAGTGTTCTCAAAAATTGACCTCAGATCAGGATACCACCAAGTCAGAGTCAAGGAGGGTGATATATCGAAGACAGCATTCAGGACCAGATACGGACATTACGAGTTTGTAGTCATGCCTTTTGGCGTGACAAATGCTCCAGCTACATTCATGGATCTCATGAACAGGGTATTCAGGGAGTATTTAGATAAGTTTGTTATTGTGTTTATCGATGACATTCTTATCTACTCAGGAAGAACACTCAGAGCACCTGAAACTAGTATTGCAGACCCTTCAGCAGAACCAGCTATACGCCAAGTTCACGAAATGTGAGTTTTGGCTAAATCAGGTGTCCTTCCTGGGTCACGTAATCTCAAAGGATGGTATTATGGTAGATCCCAGCAAGATAGAAGCAGTAAGTAACTGGAGGAGACCTAGGAACGCCAGCGAGATCAGGAGCTTTCTGGGATTAGCAGGATATTACAGAAAGTTTGTAGAGGACTTCTCCAGGATAGCCTCCGACAGCTCTCACCAGGAAGAACAAGAAATTTCAGTGGACAGAGGACTGTGAGAACAGCTTCAGCGAACTCAAGAGGAGATTGACTAGTGCACCTATTCTGACACTGCCAGAAAATACAGACAGCTTCGATATATATAGTGACGCCTCTAAATTGGGATTAGGAGCAGTGTTGATGCAAGATGGCAAGGTAATCGCCTATGCCTCCAGACAACTCAAGGATTATGAGAAGAACTACCCTACTCATGATCTTGAGCTTGCAGCAGTGTTCGCTCTCAAAATTTGAGACATTATTTGTATGGAGCTCGGTGCAGTGTATACAGATCATCGTAGTCCGAAATACTTCTTCACTCGGAAGGATCGAATATCACAGTGGCTAGAGCTAGTCAAAGATTATGACATAGACATCCTCTACCACCGGGGAAAGCCAATAGGGTAGCGATGCATAGAAAATCCAGAGCTACCTTATTATCTCTAGCGACCATCCGAAGGAGATCGCGGATTTTGGTCTCGAACTCATCGTCGGACGCTCTCTACTATGATCTTAGAGTCTACCTTGCTTGGTGATATTCAGTCAGCTCGGGACCAGGAAAATCAAGCAAGGGCTAGCAGAATCAGAAAGTAGAGAATTGAGTGTCCGATAGCGGGATGTTGTATTTTGGTGATAGACTACGTGTCCCAGATCGGGAGGAGCTACGGAGGCAGATTTTAGATGAGGCTCACAGGACTCCTTATGCGATGCATCCAGGCTCCACCAAAATGTATCAAGACCTGAAGAAACGTTTTTGGTGGCCCGGGATGAAGCGAGACATCGCCAGATATGTTAGCATCTGCCTCACCTGTCGGAGGGTCAAGGCGGAACATCAGCGACCAGGAGGAGTTCTGCAGCCTATCAGATTCCGATATCTCGATAGACTTTATAGTGGGGCTACCAGAACCACAAATGGTTTTGATGCCATCTGGGTAATAGTCGACGGGTTGACTAAATCAGCCCACTTTTTAGCTATCAAGATATCCTACTCCATGGAGAAGCTAGCTCGATTGTATCTTGAGATCGTCAGACTACATGGAGTCCCACGAACCATCATTTAAGAGAGCAGATTCACATCACACTTCGGGAGTGTGTACGAAGATTGGGCACAAATTGAAATTCAGACCTTCCATCCTCGGACAAATGGTCCGTAAATCGGGTGCACTCAAGATATGCTCCGAGCGTGTGCCCTAGACTTCAAGGAAGTTGGTGCAAATATCTGAGCTTAGCAGAATACAACAACAGTTATCGAGCCACTATCGGCATGACACCTTATGAGGCACTCTATGGGCGGAGGTGCAGATCACCAATCTGCAGAAGGAGCTAGAGCTTCAGACAGATCTAGTGGCAGATACCACAGCAGCCATACAGCAGATTCGCCAGAGGATAGAGACAACACAGAGCCGCCAGAAAAGCTATGCTGATACACGACGCAGACCCCTAGAGTTTTCAGTTGGGGATACAGTTTTCCTCAGAGTAGCTCCCATGAAGGGAGTCATGCGTTTTGGGAAGAAGGGCAAGCTAGCTCCCAGATATGTGGGACCATACCCTATCACGAAGAGAGTGGGCAAGGTAGCATATGAGCTAGAGCTACCTCAGGAGATGTCAGCTGTCCACAACGTATTTCATGTCTCCATGCTGAAGAAGCATATCCCAGACGCCACCCAGGTGATTGAGCCCCAGTGATGATCTCAGCTATGACAGTCGGCCTATTCAGATAATAGACCGAGCAGTAAAGAAATTACGGAACAAGGAAGTACCATTAGTCAAAGTCAGCTGGCAAAATCACACAACAGCAGAGGCGACTTGGGAGACAGAGGCCAGCATGAGACAGAAGTACCCAGAATTGTTTTAAGTTCGGGGACGAACTTTTTATAAGGTATGGGGATTGTAAAGCCCGAAAATTCTCAAAACTGTTTTAGAAATATAGTATGATTTTTCTGGAATTTTTCCGGAATTTTCCGAGTAGCGGAAGTAACAAAAATAATTAGAACCGCAAAATAGCTTAGGCGGGAATCGAACCCGAGACCTATGGTTTCGGTAATCGGTTGAACCCAGCAGGGCCGGGCTGAAAGGAAAGGGAATCAGGTACATTTATAGTTGGGTTGGCCGAATTAATCACTTGATTTAAATAGGAAGATTAATAGGGTGAAGAGTTATTTGGTTTTATTTTCACCGTGACCTATTCCTCTTCCAAAACTTCACCGCCGCCCACACCTCCTCTTCCTCCTCTCTCGGCGCCCAAGCCCAAGGACCATCGGGTCATCTTCCGGCGACGACTCCAACACGAAAGAGGTTCTTCTCCGCGAGAGGAACGCGAAGACGTGATCGGATCGTCGAGGAGGTCATCTCCACCGGAATTCTAGCGAAAGGAATTGTAAGAAAATTAGCGTACGAGGTAAGAAACCCCTCACCTGCAGTATAATAGCTCCGGTTGGTTTCCTATGCATTAGTTTTAGCTATATGCAGGTTTTTCCGGCACATAGGGTATGTTAAACCCTCCTCGAGGATTTAGGGATCTAGTTGAACACCTCTGGACGGGCCGGACACGTTGTTCTCCTTTAGTTGGAGATTATAGACGTTGTCGGGTGCCTAGAGGTGATCTCCCTATTAGAAGAGAGAGTTGAAGCACACCAAGTGTTCGGTAAAATGTTAGTGTAGCTAAATACCACCTCAGTTATGTTTAATAGCTCAATTAAATGCATTAGAGGCATTTAAACCAGCACATTAGTTTAGTTCAGTTTTATGGGACTACGGTCCAATGGGTGGGCTCCCACAGTCGCCTCTAGGTTCAGATAACCTAGCTCTAGGTTCAGATAACCTAGAAACAACATGTTATATCAGTTAGCTATGGATATCAGTATTTTATTTTCAGTGGCACTGTACTGGATTAGATATCCATTGGGTTGGACTCCCACAGTCGTCCCTAGGTTCAGATAGCCTAGACAACCCTACTAAATTCGGGACTTGCAACCCCGGGTCTAGTAGGGAGCCCAACAGCATGTTTAGTATTTTCACTTATTACGTATTAAATTTCAAAACTCAAAATCAGTTATGCTAGTTGAGTTTGTTTCCAGTTACAGATTCAGTTTCAGTTAGTTTAGCCTATATTCAGTTCAGTGTTCATTTGAGTTGCTTTGCCATGATTCAGTGCTTATGCCATGCTTATATGTTATGCCTTATGATTTCCGTATACCATGTCTTAGTAAGTTCAGTGCATATTTTCAAATAGCATGATTTAAAAGCATACTGCATCGAATGCATGATTTTGTGAGGTAGATGGTTTCTTACTAAGCTTTAAGCTTACAGATTCTATTTTTCCTTATACTGCAGATAAAGGTAAAGGAAAGATGGACTAGCGGAGGCTGGAGGTCAATGCATTGATAAGGATGTGTGTGGATGGAACCTGGAAGAAGATCTTAGGGAACCTTAGCAAGCTTTATTTCAAACATTAGAACTTTTCAGTGTTTCTTTTTATCATCTTGCACTTTAGTATGTTATTCATTACGAATTAGTTAACCATGCACTTTATTATGCTTAGAACACCTCTTTTATGTTGTTAGAATGTTAGTTGTTGTCATTAGAGTGTTTCTTAGTCATTTTCGTACTTGTAATGTGGTTGAGGCACGAAATAGTGCTGAAATCGGACATTGGCACGATCGAATCTCGAATCGATCGGTGATCGATTCGAGGGTTTCAATCGATCGACATCGATTGGGCACCGCCGAGGGCCTTTGGATCGATCACCGATCGATCCCCATTCGACGCGAACGAGAGCCACGGGATCGATCATGGATCGATTGATCAACTGGATCGATCAACCGATCGATCCAAATTATCGCCCCGAGCACTTTGGATCGATCACTGGATCGATCCAACTTATGTCCCGCATACAGTACGATCACTGGATCGATCCGACTATTCCAATCGATCCGTGGATCGATTGGGAGGTCTGGTATCAGCATGGAATTGTCTAAGTCCAGTTCCTTGGCCATGGGGAAGGTAAGACATGTTATGAGTAGTTAGTTACCTTCCTTAGCATGTATAGAACCAAGAAATGTCAGTGTTTTAGTAAAATTTTAATTAGTACAGCTTCCGCATCTAGACTTACTAAATGGTCAGGGAATAGTTTAGCACAGCATAATGTGACGATCAGCCTTACAACCTAGTGGTAGAAGGCGGGTCGTTACACGAACACACAACTTAATTTTATCAATAATAATTCATTCCACTAGAGAACTATTATTGAACTACCGCACCAATCCCAAATTACATTTTTGGGCTCATTCTTATTATGAGTGTGTTAGTCTCCCTATGTTTAAGATATCGAATGTCCACTAATTAAGTGAGTTACTGACAACTCATTTAATTAATATCTAAGTCCAAGAGTAGTACCACTCAACCTTATTGTCATGTCGGACTAAGTCCACCTGCAGGGTTTAACATGACAATCCTTATGAGCTCCTCTTGGGGACATTATCAACCTAGTATCTCTAGGACACAGTTTCCTTCTATAATCAACAACACACACTATAAGTGATATCATTTCCCAACTTATCGGGTTTATTGATTCATCGAACTAAATCTCACCCATTGATAAATTAAAGAAATAAATATCAAATATATGTGCTTGTTATTATATTAGGATTAAGAGCACACACTTCCATAATAACTGAGGTCTTTGTTCCTTTATAAAGTCAGTATAAAAGAAACGACCTCAAATGGTCCTACTCAATACACTCTGAGTGTACTAGTGTAATTATATAGTCAAGATAAACTAATACCTAATTACACTACGACCTTCTAATGGTTTGTTCCTTTCCATTTTGGTCGTGAGCTACTGTTTATAATTTATAAGGTACTGATAACATTATCTTCTGCATGTGACACCACATACTATGTTATCTATAATATAAATTAATTGAACAACTACAAATAAATGTAGACAATTTGACCAAATGTGATTCTTTATTCATAATGAATGTTTACAAAGCTTAGGCTTTCAGTATACACTCCAACATAAAAGGCCTCAGCCATTTTTTCTTCCAAGTAAGACTTGCAGGTTGGAAAATTTTCCACCACCAATGAACCCAAAAGTTTATCGGCTATTATCCTTTGAATCCTACTCAAGTTAATATGACCTAGCCTTAGATGCCAAAGATATGGTTGGTTCATTTCCGAAGGTTGCTTTCTCTTATTAGAGTTAGAAGATGTGTTATTAATTTCCATTTGTTGCATCGTGGGAGTTTTTGGATTTTGAATATATAAATTGCCAACCAATGTACTAGAACAGATAACTTCCCTATTTTTCTTGATAACAACTTTGTTATCAAAATAGACAGAATATCAAGTTCTTTGAATAGTTTAGAAACTGAAATCAAGTTCTTTCTAAAACTTTGTACGTAAAGACAATTTCTCAAAATCCATGTTTTATTCCTATCAGAGGATAAACATCTCCCACTGCAACAGCTGCTACTTTTGCAGCAGTGCCCATGTAGACAGTGAATTATATAGTTGTCGGGTTCCCTGGAACCCCTGCAATAAATTACAGACATGATCAGTGACTCCCGTATCTACACACCAGGTACCGGTAGATAACACCACTAAATATGTTTCAACAACTAATAAATAAAATACACTTTTATTGTTCTCAGTTCTGAGAGGGCAGTCCACCTTAGTGTCCAAGTTTTGTTTCCAATCATTATAATTGGGACTATTAAGTCTATTCTATAGTATAACAGCTAGGGGATTGACAAACATTTGAAATCCTAAGAATCACAAAAATATTTGGTCAAGACCAACACTTTAAAATCCCCGTGAATTTTATATGCCACGTTAGTGTGGACGTATACAAATTTGTAAGAGAAGATTTTATTAATTTTATTATCTTGTCAACCTATCTTTATGACAAATAAAATTAATAGTTGGTCTTCCTTCGATCAAATATTTAGTCAAAACTTTAGAATTTAAAATAATATTGATTCCTCAAAACAATATCATTTAAATTCACCAACACCTCATACACCGTGAATTTTGCATGCTACGATAGTGTGGACGTATACAAAATCAAGCATTTGTAAGAGGAGATTTTACCCATTAATTTTATTCTTGTCAACCTAACTTTATGACAAATAAAATTAATAGTTGGTTTTTCCTTCGATCGCACAAATAATAACAGTGACTCCGATAGGGAGAATACTATTAAATGTGTCTAAGTGTATACCATTACTTGATACTTAGTCCATTAAATTGGATTGTGCCCCTTCAGATGGAGAAGATCACACACTCCTAAATAATTTTCTATAACTATCCATAAAGGAAGTTTCATCAAGTGATCTACAAACAAACTCATCCGATGGGGAGGGAGGCACTCAAAGCCAACACACAAGTTTGTTGCATCACTTACAAACCAGTAATGGAGACCGTGGAATTTATTTAAAAATCCCTCTCCCACTTAGTTATTTAAGATGAGGAATTTTAACCTATGCAAGCATACACAACACACATTACAGTAAATAAAAGCAATAAATATGGAAATATAATTTTTTCAACTATTATGACTTCTTCTATCACTGTCCTTCGTGTGCCACCAGCCCTAGCAGTCGTCAACTCTAGCTGTCAGTCCTAGGGTTCATGTCGTCGTGTCCATCGAGCTTCCTTTTCCACTGCACCTCTGGTCCTTCAATAGTACCACGCCTTGCAAGGATACGATCTGCGACAAAAATAGAATTTTACATTAATCGATCCTATATTCCACAAGGGAATATACATGAAGTCTAGATCGAACAAAAAAGTAAAATCCTAGGGCTAATACAGCTCCTACTGTATTTAATAAATACAATCATGCACACACAATAAAATGCCCTTGACATGTCCAAGGGTCCAATCATACACAATCTCATTAAGCCATAATAGTTGGGGCCTGCAACCACAGAGTTAGCATATCCTACTATTATCTTGCCTAAATTATGTATGATATGTGCATAATAAAACTGAAAACCAAAACACACAGAGGCAAACCCTAGATCTGATATCAATTGTTGGTTGCTATGCGGAATATCATACTGGTTCCCCTGTATAAAAATTTTGTACAAGTCCTAAACATTTACTAACAACCTACTGTGTCCTTTAGAAATTAAATTAGGAATCACAAACGGATCTTAACATTATTGATTCTAAATTTAACTTATCTGTTCTTAGTGGTTTAGACTTAAACCGCAAACGATGCTTAACATTATTAATCCAAATCCACCCATGTTACAAATTCAATTAAATATTAATTTCTAAAATTGGCTTCCAGGACTGCATGGAGAGGTACTAGGCCTTCTTGGGTATGAGATCATCCACCACCGCCTAGACAAAGTCTTTTAAAGAAATTTAATATTTAATTTTCTTATAGTAACCCTAGGTTTAACCAAAAAGAACAATCGAATCACAAATTCAAAAAAATAAAAGAAACACAAACTCGAATCACAAATTTGAAACCTAGAATCATATGCCTCTTGTGTTTGGTATTTCAAAAACTATACAAAGAAAACTAGTATGATGCAGAATAGAATTACTAGTTATACCTTTCTTTGTAAACAACAACCTCTTGATCTTCTATCGTATTTCTCTTCTTATCACGGACGTTGTGTGGGCAACGATCTACCGAGATGAGAACCACCAAGACAACTTCCTTCTTGCAAGTTTCGGCCACCAACCTTCAAGCTTCAAGGGATGCAAGAGCAAAGCCTCCTTTCTCTCCTTCTCCTAGTAAGAACCGGCCACCAACAAGAGCTCCAAGAGAGGGATGCACCGGCCACTAAAGAAGAAGAGAAAGAGAAGAAAATAGGGCCGGCCACACACCAAGGAAGAGAGGAGAAATAATAGAAGATATGTTTTGAGGTGAGGCACCTCTACCCTCTCTTTTATATTCCTTGGTCTTGGCAAATAAGGAAATTTAATTATAATTAAAATCTCCTTATATTCCTTGCTATTGGTTAATAAGGAAAATTTAATTAATTATTCCTTTTAACCCATGCTATGGCCGGCCACACCATCACGCTCCAAATAAGACAAGTTTTAAACACAAAATTAAAACTTCCTTATTTGTTTCCGGAAAATTTTTAAATAAAAATTTCTATATTAATTTTCCCTTCATGGTTGGTTATAAAAGGAAATTTTATAAATTAAAATCTCTCTATTAAAACATGTGGATGATTTCCAAAAGTAAAGTTATCTTTAAAATTAAAATCTTCCTCTCAATCCACAAATAAGGAAAGATATCAAATCTTTTTCTTAATCTTTTATAGAAACTATAATAGGAAAGATTTAATTTTAAAACTCTCTTTTATATCATCAAGATGGTTACAAAAAAGAAAGTTTTATCAAAAAATTAAAATCTTCCTTTTAACTACAAATAAGGAAAGATATCAAACCTTTCACTTAATCTTTTGTAGAAAGCTATAAAAGGAAAGATTTAAATTTTAAACTTTCTTTTAAAACCATGGTATCCACATAAGAGAAGATTTTAAAAATAAAATTCTTTTTATTTTAATTGGCCGGCCACACCATGCTTGGACTCCAGGCTTTGGCCGACCACCTTACTTGGCTCAAGCCTTTGGCTTGGCCGACCCAAGCTTGGGTTCTAAGCTTGCTTGGCCAGCCACCTAAGGTTGGGTATGAAGTGAATATTTGGTGGATATAATTCTCTCTATATAAGAGGCTACGATAGGGACCGAGGAATTGATTTTGGTCTCCCGATGAAATTAAGCTTCTCGTGTTCGCCCCGAACACCCAACTTAATTTCATCAATAATAATTCATACCACTAAAGAATTATTATTCAACTACCGCACCAATCCTAAATTACATTTTGGGCTCCTTCTTATTATGAGTGTGTTAGTCTCCCTGTGTTTCAGATATAGAATGTCCACTAATTAAATGAGTTACTGACAACTCACTTAATTAATATCTAGCTCCAAGAGTAGTACCACTCAACCTTATCATCATGTCGGACTAAGTCCACCTGCAGGGTTTACATGACAATCCTTATGAGCTTCTCTTGGGGACATCATCAACCTAGATTACTAGGATATAGTTTTCTTCTATAATCAACAACACACACTATAAATAATATCATTTCCCAACTTATCGGGCCTCTTGATTTATCGAACTAAATCTCACCCATTGATAAGTCAAAGAAATAAATACTAGATATATGTGTTTGTTATTATATCAGGATCAAGAGCACACACTTCCATAATAACAAAGGTCTTGTTCTTTTATTCAGTCAGTATAAAAGAACTTATCTTAAATGGTCCAGCTCAATACACTCAAAGTGTACTAATGTAATTTTATAGCTAAGATAAACTAATATCAAATTACACTACGACTATTTCAATGGTTTGTTCCTTTCCATTTTAGTCGTGAGCTACTATTTTGTAACACCCATAAAGTCTCTAGTAAATTTTATGTAGTTGTTGCATGATTAGAATGGGTTTTATGTGGGTTCCTTCTACAAAAAAAAAAAGAAAGAAAGAAAAAGAAATAAAATAGAACCAAAAAGAAGCATGACCAAGGTTCGAACCTTGAACCTTTTAGTAGGTGACAAAGCTTTAAGTAAAATGGAATAACCAATATCCCAAGAGGAAGTATTGTTAGGAAGGAAAGGGAAGTTGTAGTTAAGGGTATGGAGGGTGAAGGGACAACTTCCACATAGAAGAAAAGTTTATCTTTTCTTTCTCCCTCCACTTAGAATGGAAAAATTCATTTTTTACTTCTTCCTTTTTAGAAATAAATGGAAATAAAAAGGTAAGAGAAAGAAAAGTTCATTCTTTCTTCTTCCTTTTCATGTAGAATAAGAAGGAAGAAAAGGGCAAGGGAATTTGGTTTCTCCTTTCTTCTTCTTCTTCTTCCTCTACCGAAACTTCAAGTTCCTCTCCCCCCATTGCCGAATTCAAGCTAAGGGTTTTCTTCCTAAGGAAAACTTCACAAAGGGAAGTTCTTGAAACATACTTCTCATTACAAGCAAAAATAAGGGAAAGGGAATTCTAGAAGCGAAAAGGGTCTTCTTCTTCTTCTCCACCAAGAGTATTCTCTTAGTAAACCAAGCAAGAGGATGTAAGTATCTCCCTCACCTGTGGTACAAGTAGTTTATGAGTGTTTTACATGTTTGATGTGACTTAAGAATCTAGAAATCATGCCTAGTAGTTTCGGCCAAGAAGAGATAAAGGGCCTAGGAAAGTTTAAACTCCATTTAGGTTTGCTTATGTATTTCTTATGATGCCCAATAAGTTAGGTGATGTTATTAAGATATTATTCATGATTTATGTTACTTAAAAACCTAGAAATCATGCTTTGAAGTTTCGGCCAAGAAGAGATAAAGGGCCTAAGAAAGTTTAAACTCCATTTAGGTTTGTTTATGTATTTTCTTATGATGCCTAATAAGTTAGGTGATGTTATTAAGATGTTATTCATGATTTATGTTGTTTAAAAACCTAGAAATCATGCTTTGTAGTTTCGGCCAAGAAGAGATAAAGGGCTTAGGAAAGTTTAAACTCCATTTAGGTTTGCTTATGTATTTTCTTATGATGCCTAATAAGTTAGGTGATGTTATTAAGATGTTATTCATGATTTATGTTGCTTAAAATCCTAGAAATCATGCCTTGTACTTTCGGCCAAGAAGAAATAAAGGGCTTAGGAAAGTTTAAACTCCATTTAGGTTTGCTTATGTATTTTCTTATGATGCCTAATAAATTAGGTGATGTTATTAAGATGTTATTCATGACTTATGTTGCTTAAAAACATAGAAATCATGCTTTGAAGTTTTGGCCAAGAAGAGATAAAGGGCCTAAGAAAGTTTAAACTCCATTTAGGTTTACTTATGTATTTCTTATGATGCCCAATAAGTTAGGTGATGTTATTAAGATATTATTCATGATTTATGTTGCTTAAAAACCTAGAAATCATGCTTTGAAGTTTCGGCCAAGAAGAGATAAAGGGCCTAGGAAAGTTTAAACTCCATTTAGGTTTGTTTATGTATTTTCTTATGATGCCTAATAAGTTAGGTGATGTTATTAAGATGTTATTCATGATTTATGTTGTTTAAAAACCTAGAAATCATGCTTTGTAGTTTCAGCCAAGAAGAGATAAAGGGCTTAGGAAAGTTTAAACTCCATTTAGGTTTGCTTATATATTTTCTTATGATGCCTAATAAGTTTGGTGATGTTATTAAGATGTTATTCATGATTTATGTTGCTTAAAATCCTAGAAATCATGCCTAGTAGTTTCGGCCAAGAAGAAATAAAGGGCTTAGGAAAGTTTAAACTCCATTTAGGTTTGCTTATGTATTATCTTATGATGCCTAATAAGTTAGGTGATGTTATTAAGATGTTATTCATGATTTATGTTGCTTAAAAACTTAGAAATCATGCTTTGAAGTTTCGGCCAAGAAGAGATAAAGGGCCTAGGAAAGTTTAAACTCCATTTAGGTTTGCTTATGTATTTTCTTATGATGCCTAAAAAGTTAGGTGATGTAATTAAGATGTTATTCATGATTTATGTGTTGGTTAATCCTAGGAAAATGTACCGGTTCCACTGTATAAAAATTTTTGTACAAGTGTCGAATCTTTCCTTAAATAACCTATTGTGTTCTTTAGAAGTTAAATTAGGAATCGCAGACGAAACTTAACATTATTGATTCCAAATTTAACTTATCTGTTCTTAATGGTTTAGATTTGAATTGCAAGCGGAAATTAACACTATTGATTCAAATCTACCTAAGTTATTAATTCCATAAATATTAATTTTCAAAATAAAATCCAAGAGTTTTCGTTTTCCCTTTTAATTTTTCCTTTTCTTTCCTTTTGATTGAATCAATCACCAAAATTAATTTTTGTGATGATTTTATATTTTTTATTATGGCCGGCCCCTTGCTTGGGCACCAAGCAAGGTGGCCGGCCACCTCATCAAGAAGAAAAAGAAATTATTTTTTCATAAAATTTTACAAGAAACACTCTTATAAAATTTTACAAGCTCTCTTTCTTAAAGTAGGAGTTAAAAAAGGAAAGTTTCTAAAAATTAAAACCATGTTTTAAAATTTAAAAACTCTCTTATAAAATTTCCTTTTTTAATATGATGATAGAAAATTTTAATTTTAAAATTTATCTCCCTTTTTTTTCTTAAACTATGAGGATGGTTAAAAAAGGAAAGTTTTAAAACTTTTAAAACTCTCTATTAAAACATGTGGCCAAATTCAAATAAGGAAAGTTTTAAAAATTAAAATCTCTCTTTTAAAACTTATAGTTTTCTACAAAAAGAAGATTTTAAAAATTCAAAACAACCCTCCTATTTGAATTAATATTGGCCGGCCCCTAAAAGCTTGGTCACCAAGCAATAGGGCCGGCCCCTATAAGAGGATGTGGCCGACCATTGCTTGGTCACCAAGCAATGGTCCGGCCTCCTTCTTGGACACCAAGAAGAGTCTTACATTTGGATGGACTTAAGGCTATAATGAGGCTACGATAGGGACCTATAGGAGAAATTGGTTTTGACCTTCCGATGAGCTTGAGCATCCCATGCTCGCCCCAAACACACAACTCAAGTTCATCGATAATAACTCATTCCACTAGGGAGTTATTATCGCACTATCGCACCAATCCCAAATTACATTATGGGCTCCTTCTTATCATGAGTGTGTTAATCTCCCTGTGTTTAAGATTACGAATGTCCACTAATTAAGTAAGTTACTGACAACTCACTTAATTAATATCTAGCTCCAAGAGTAGTACCACTCAACTTTATTGTCATGTCAGACTAGGTCCACCTGCAGGGTTTAACATGACAATCCTTATGAGCTCCTCTTGGAGACATTCTCAACCTAAATAACTAGGACACCTTCTATAATCAATAACACACACTATAAGCAATATCATTTCCCAACTTATCGAGCATGTTTATTTATCGAGCTAAACCTCACCCTTTGATAAGTCAAAGAAATAAATATTAAATATATGTGCTTGTTATTATATTAGGATTAAGAGCACACACTTTCATAATAACTAAGGTCTAGTTCTTTTACTAAGTCAATACAAAAAGAACTTACCTAAATGATCCTACTCAATACACTTAAAATGTATCAGTGTAATTTATTAGTCAAGATAAACTAATACTTAATTACACTACGACTATTCTGATGATTTGTTCCTTTCCATTTTAGTCGTGAGCAACTTGTTTATAATTTATAGAGAACCGACAATATAATCTTCTGAGTGTGACACCACACTCCATGTTGTCTACTATATAAATTAATTGAACAATTATATTTAATAAATAAATGCAGATATTGACCAATGTGATTCTTTTATTTCAACAAATAAATGGTTACAAAAGCTAGGCTTTTAGTATACACTCTAACAATCTCCCACTTATACTAAAAGATTAAGCTGCCATATCTATTGCCTTACATCTTATTCCCATACCCTCCACATGCCGATCAAATGCTTTCGCCGGAAGGGCCTTTGTGAAGGGATCTGCTAGGTTATCTTCTAATGCAATCTTGGCGATGACAACTTCTCCTTGTTTGATGATGTCTCGTATCAGTTGGTACTTGCGCTCTATATGTTAACTTGCCTTATGAGCTCGTGGTTCCTTCGAGTTTGCAACTGCACCGCTATTATCACAATAAATTGTGATGATCTTGGGCAAACCAGGAATCACATCTAAGTCCATTAGAAAGTTTCTGAACCATACAGCTTCTTTGGCTGCCTCAGAGGCTGCCACATACTCAGCTTCCATGGTTGAGTCCAAGACGCATTTCTGCTTAACACTCCTCCATGCAATGGCTCCACCTCCTAGAGTAAACACATAGCCTGACGTAGACTTACTATTGTCCCTATCTGATTGGAAATCCGAATCCGTGTAACCCACAGGGAGCAAATCGTCTGCTTGGTAAACTAGCATATAATCTCTAGTCCTTCTCAGGTACTTTAATATATGCTTTACTGCAGTCCAATGCTAACCATGCCCACGGCAAAACAGATATCAGGTCTCGTACACAGCATTGCATACATAAGGCTTCCTACAGCCGAAGCATAAGGAACTGCTTTCATGTCCTCAATCTCCTTTGATGTCTTTGGGGACATCTCTTTAGATAAGGCTACTCCATGCCTAAAAGGTAAGAAACCTTTCTTGGAATTTTGCATGCTAAAACGAGCAAGGATTGTATCTATATATAAAGCTTGGGATAGGCATAACATTCTTTTCTTGTGATCCCTTATAACTTTGATCCCAAGAATGTGTGCACATTCTCCTAAGTCCTTCATATCAAATTGTTTGGACAACCATACCCTTACGTCTGATAATACCTTGACATTGTTGTCAATTAACAAAATATCATCTACGTATAGTACAAGAAATACCACCATGTTTTCGTTACACTTATTGTATACACAAGACTCATCTGGACACTGAATAAACCCATATGTGTAAGATTGGTTTCAAATCGTACCTACATAGATAAATGGACCGATTTTACACACTAGATGCCAACGATTTCAATGAACCGCTACTATGGATATATGGACTTCATCAAGATGGATGATTTTGACATCCATTTTAAAACTGTAATCCTTGAAATCCACTTTTAAAAGTAAAAAAAAAAAACCGCTCTTATATGCCTGAAAAAGTCTCCTTATAGTTGATTCCCTCTTTCTGAGTATACCCTTTCGCAACAAGCCTTGCTTTGAAGGTTTCTACCTTCCCATCTGCCTCTCTTTTCCTTTTATAGATCCACTTACATCCAACAGGTTTTTACACGATTTGGTGGTTCTACAAGCTCCCAGACCTTATTAGAATACATAGATTCTATTTCGGAATTTATTGCCTTTTGCCAAGATACTGCATCTATATCTTGGAGTGTTTCATCATATGTCCGGGGTTCAGGTTCATGTTTACCCGGGATCAAGTCCGAAGACTCTCCCAAAAACATGAATCTCTCAGGTTACCTTACAACCCTCCCACTACGACGAGGTACTGCGTTGGTGTCATCATGTGTGACATGTGTGCAGCTTGTGGTACTTCATCTTGTACTAGTTTGGCAGAGAGCGTGTCCTCTCTAATTTCTTCTAGAACTATTTCACTCATGGGCTTATGGTTCATTACATAATCTTGTTCTAAAATCGAGCATTAGTGCTAACAATGATCTTCCGATTTATAGGATTATAAAACAAACCACCTTCGCCCCTTAGGATATCCGAACAAAATGTAAACAGACCAACTTGTCAAGATATTCTCCCTTCAGACATGTCTTGGACTACCCATATCCGGATATGATTTAGACTAGGCACGCCCATTTCATAATTCCATGGGAGTAGAAGGAACTGCTTTAGAATGTACTAATTTCTAAAGCATATCCCAAAATGAATTTGGTAATTCTAAATAACTCATCATCGATCTAACCATTTCCATAAGAGTCATATTCTCCTTCTGCTCCGCCACAATATTAGTACTGCGACCAATCATGATTGAACCCGACTTCGATAAGTAATTCCTAAACTCTCGAAATATTATACCACCGTATAGGGCCGTTTCTTGATACTTTTACCAGACGCTTCCCCAACCACATATTCTTTGAACTTGTCAAAGCATTCAGACTTACGCGGCGCATCGGTAAATGTATCCATATCTTGAATAATCATAAAGGAGATGAAGTATTCATAACCACCTCATGCGATAGACATAGGACACACACATCAGAATGAACCGGTTTAACATTGGCTCTATACCCTTGGCCTTAAATGTCTCTTGATCATTTTCCTTCAAAGCAAGATTCACATGTTGGAAAGTTTTCCAAATCTAATGAACCCAAGAGTCCATCGGATACAAGCCTTTGAATCCTACTTAAGTTAATATGTCCAGCCTTAGATGATACGTTTGGTTCATCTCCGAAGGTTCCTTTCTTATTAAAGTTAGAAGATGTGTTATTAATTTCATATTTTGTTGCTTATTGGATTGAAAGTATATAAATTGTCAACCAATGCACCAGATAGATAATCACCTTATTTCTCTTTATAACCACATTGTTACTAAAAGAAAAATACAGTTTAGAAACTGAAATTAAATTCTTTCTAAAACTAGGTACATAAAGACAATTTCTTAAAACCAAATTTCTATTCCTATCAAAAGATAAGTAGGCGTCTCCCACTGCAACAGCCGCCACCTTAGTAGCATTGCCCATGTATGCAATATCTCTATCAAGTAGTCGCCAGTTTCTCGAACCCAAAAAGCAATTGACATGATCTCGCTCGATATCACACAAGGTGTTGGTAGATAACACCGCAAACAGATTTCAACTACTAGAGTATGAGATATACCTTTATTGTTACGGTTAAATCCGCCGACGGATGTCCGGAGACTGCAACACTTGACCTTCTAGCTTTTCTCTGTTTTGAGATTTATTCACCTTCTTCATGAAAAGACTGCTTTCTTCTTCTTCTTCTTCGACTTTAAAGTGGAACCATTTTCACATAGTGAATAGGAATCGATGAAATATTCCTTCTACATTGGCAGTTCCGCCAACGATACTCTCTTTTGTTCATTATAGTTTAGGTAGCGTAAATCGCCACTTCGGGTAGCGTTTGGATAATTATATCGACTTGGGTTTCCCATCGATTTCTCCTCCAAGGACTTGTATTTCATTCATATAAGTCATCATTTTAAGGATATGATCCCTTACGGTGTCCCCTCGGACATAGTGGTTGTCATTAGCTTTCTCATTGCCTCTTGCCTATTGCCTGTGCCCAAAGAGTTCTTTGAGATTGTTCAATATATCATAAGTCGTGTGAAATCTTGATTCGATGTTGCAATACATTTGACATTGATGTCAAAATGTAACACCGCTATCTCATCACCTTTTACCCATTTCTTATGATACTTAATCTCCTCGGGGTAGAGTCACCGTTGTGCATCAGTAGCGCCTCAGTTAAACAAACTTATAGCTTTCAAAAGAAGAACAATGTAGTTTCTTTTCCAATCAATATAGTTGGAACCAGTAAGTTTGTTCTCTTTCAGTATAATGGCTAGTGGGTTGAAAGTCATCCTAAGAATCACAAAATAAACTTTGGTCAAGACTCTAAATTTAGAATAATATTGATTCCTCAAACAATACTATTTTAAATTAACCAACACCTAAAAACACCGTGAATATTGTATGTTAGTGTGGACATATACAAATTCATCATTTGTAAGAGGAGGGTGTGACCCATTAATTTTATTATATTGTCATCCTAACTTTATGACAAATAAAATTAATAGTTGGTTTCACTTTGGTCACACAATACAATAACAGTGACTCCGTTGGGGAGGATACTATTGAATGCATCTAAGTGTATACCATTACTTGATACTAAGTCCATTAAATAGGATTGTGCCCCTTCAGTTGGAGAAGATCACAAGCTTCTAAATAATTTCCTATAACCATCCATAAAAGGAAGTTTGATCTAGTGATCCGCAACAAACCCATCCGTTGTGGCGGGAGGCACTCAGAGCCAACACGCAGTAATGGAGACCATGAGATTTATTAAAATCTCTCTCCCACTTAGTTATTTAAAAATGAGGATTTTAACCTAAGCTAGCAAACATCACATGCACATAAACATCACAGTAAATAAAAAATAATAAATTTGGAAATTAATTTTCCAACAATTATGACTTTTTCCTTCACTGTCTTCAATATGCTTCAACCCTAGCTGCTGCCATTTATAGCCACTGCCATCGGGTCGAGTCGTCGCATCCATCTTGCTTTTTATTTCGCTGCGCCTCTGGTGCTCCAAAAGTACCTCACCTCACAAGAATCCGATCCGTGACAAAAATAGAATTTTACATATATCGATCCTATATTCCACGAGGGAATGTACATGTATTCTAGATCGAACAAAAATAAAATTCTAAAAATAATACAGCTCCTGCTGTATTTTATACATACAATCATGCACACAAATAATGCCTTTGACATGTCCAAGGGTCCAATCACACACAATATCAATAAGTCATAATAGTTGGAGCCTACAATCAAAGAGTTAGCACATCCTACTATTTTCCTGCCTAAATTATGTATGACATGTGCATAACCTATTTAAATTCTAAAAATACACAAAGGCAAACCCTATTTCTGATACCAATTGTTGGTTAATCCTAGGAAAACGTACTGGTTCCACTGTACAAAAATTTTTGTACAAGTGTCGAACCTTTCCTTAAATAACCTATTGTGTTCTTTAGAAGTTAAATTTGGAATCGCAGACAGAACTTAACATCATTGATTCCAAGTTTAACTTATCTATTCTTAATGGTTTAGATTTGAATCGCAAGCGGAACTTAACACTATTGATTCAAATCTACCTAAGTTATTAATTCCATAAATATTAATTTCCAAAATTGGCTTCCAGGACTGCATGGCGAGGCACATGGCCTTCTTGGATATGGGAGCAAACACCACCGCCTAGGCAAAGCCTTTTAAGGAAAGCTAATATTTATTTCCTTAAATAACTCTAGGTTAACCAAAAAGAACAATCGAATCACAAATTTGAAAAAGAAGAAAACACAAAATCGAAAAATAGATTCGATAAACTAAATCTAATTGCCTCTTGTATTTAGAATTCTTACAAAGAAAATAACTAGTATGATGAGGAAGAAAACTACTAGATATACCTTCTCTTTGTAAGCTAATGACCTCGAGATCTTCTGTCGTATTCCTCGCCTCGTCTTGGACGTCGTGTGGGCGACGATCCTCCAAGATGAACACCACCCAAAAGAGTTTCTCCTCTTCTTCTAAAATCCGGCCACCAACACCACCAAGGAGAAGAGAGCAAAAGGGAAAAAGGAGAAGGGAGGGAGGGTCGGCCACTTGATGATCTCCAAGCAAGAGAATAAGAATTGTGTCTCATGAAGCCCCCTCACTCCTTCTTTTATATTACTTGCCTAAGGCAAATAAGGAAAAACTTTTTACAAAAATAAAATCATCCAAGAGTTTTTCCTTTTCCCTTTTAATTTTTATTTTCTTTCCTCTTGATTGAATCAATCACCAAAATTAATTTTTTGTGATGATTTTATATTTTTTATAACGGCCGGCCCCTTGCTTGGGCACCAAGCAAGGTGGTCGGCCACCTCATCAAGATAAAAAAAGGAATTATTTTTTCATAAAATTTTACAAGAAACACTCTTATAAAATTTTACAAGCTCTCTTTCCTAAAGTAGAAGTTAAAAAAAGAAAGTTTCTAAAAATTAAAATCATGTTTTAAAATTTAAAAACTCTCTTATAAAATTTCCTTTTTTAACATGATGATAGAAAATTTTAATTTTAAAATTTATCTCCCTTGTTTTTCTTAAACTATGAGGATGGTTAAAAAAGGAAAGTTTTAAAACTCTCTATTAAAACATGTGGCCAAATTCAAATAAGGAAAGTTTTAAAAATTAAAATATCTCTTATAAAACTTATAGTTTTTTACAAAGAGAAGATTTTAAAAATTCAAAACAACCCTCCTATTTGAATTAATATTGGTCGGCCCCTACAAGCTTGGTTACCAAGCAATAGAGCCGGCCCCTATAAGTGGATGTGGCCAGCCATTGCTTGGTCACCAAGCAATGGTCCGGCCCCCTTCTTGGACACCAAGAAGAGCCTTACATTTGGATGGACTTAAGGCTATAATGAGGCTACGACAGGGACCTAGAGGAGAAATTGATTTTGGCTTTCCGATGAACTTGAGTATCCCGTGCTCGCCCCAAACACACAACTCAAGTTCATCGATAATAACTCATTCCACTAGAGAGTTATTATCGCACTACCGCACCAATCCCAAATTACATTATGGGCTCCTTCTTATCATAAGTGTGTTAGTCTCCCTGTGTTTAAGATTACGAATGTCCACTAATTAAGTAAGCTACTGACAAATCACTTAATTAATATCTAGCTCCAAGAGTAGTACCACTCAACTTTATTATCATGTCAGACTAGGTCCACCTGTAGGGTTTAATATGACAATCCTTATAAGCTCCTCTTGGGGACATTCTCAACCTAGATAACTAGGACACAGATTCCTTCTATAATCAATAACACATACTATAAGTAATATCATTTCCCAACTTATCGGGCATATTGATTTATCGAGCTAAACCTCACCCTTTGATAAGTCAAAGAAATAAATATTAAATATATGTGCTTGTTATTATATTAGGATTAAGAGCACACACTTCCATAATAACTAAGGTCTAGTTCTTTTACTAAGTCAGTACAAAAAGAACTTACCTAAATGATCCTACTTAATACACTTAAAGTGTATCAGTGTAATTTATTAGTCAAGATAAACTAATACTTAATTACACTACGACTATTCTGATGATTTGTTCCTTTCCATTTTAGTCGTGAGTAACTTGTTTATAATTTATAGAGAACCGACAATATGATCTTCTAAGTGTGACACCACACTCCATGTTGTCTACTATATAAATTAATTGAACAATTATATTTAACAAATAAATACAGATATTGACCAATGTGATTATTTTATTTCAACAAATAAATGTTTACGAAAGCTAGGCTTTTAGTATACACTCTGACAATCTCCCACTTATACTAAAAGACTAAGCTGCCATATCTGTTGCCTTACATCTTATTCTCATCCCCTCCACATGCCGATCAAAAGCTTTCGCCGGAAGGGCCTTTGTGAAAGGATCTGCTAGGTTATCTTCTGATGCAATCTTGACGACGACAACTTCTCCTCGCTTGACGATGTCTCGTATCAGGTGGTACTTGCACTCTATATGTTTACTTGTCTTATGAGCTCGTGGTTCCTTCGAGTTTGCAATTGCACCGCTATTATCACAATAAATTGTGATGATCTTGGGCAAACCAGGAATCACATCTAAGTTCATTAGAAAGTTTCTGAACCATACAGCTTCTTTGGCTGCCTCAGAGGCTGCCACATACTCAGCTTCTATAGTTGAGTCTGAGACGCATTTATGCTTAACACTCCTTCATGCAATGGCTCCACCTCCTAGAGTAAACACATAGCCTAACGTAGACTTACTATTATCCCTATCTGATTGGAAATCCGAATCCGTGTAACCCATAGGGAGCAAATCGTCTGCTTGGTAGACTAGCATATAATCTATAGTCCTTCTTAGGTACTTTAAAATTTGCTTCACAGCAGTCCAATGTCCTTGTCCAGGGTTACTTTGATATCTGTTAACCATGCCCATGGCAAAACAAATATCAGGTCTCATACACAGCATTGCATACATAAGGCTTCCTATAGCCGAAGCATAAGGAACTGCCTTCATGTCCTCAATCTCCTTTAATGTCTTTGGGGACATCTCTTTAGATAAGGCTACTACATTCCTAAAAGATAAGAAACCTTTCTTAGAGTTTTGCATGCTAAAACGAGCAAGGATTCTATCCATATATAAAGCTTGAAATAGGCATAACATTCTTTTCTTGCGATCTCTTATACCTTTGATCCCAAGAATGTGTGTACATTCTCCTAAGTCCTTCATATCAAATTGTTTGGATAACCATACCCTTACGTCCGATAATACCTTGACATTGTTGCCAATTAACAAAATATTATCTACGTATAGTACAAGAAATACCATCACGTTTTCGTTACACTTATTGTATACACAAGACTCATCCGGACACTGAATAAACTCATATGACTGGATTACTTCATTAAACCAGATGTTCCAAGATCTTGAAGCTTGCTTAAGTCCATAAATGGACTGATTGAGCTAACACACTAGATGCTCTTTGCCCTTTTCAATGAATCCTTCTGGTTGCTTCATATGGATGTTTTCTTCAAGACTTCCATTAAGGAAAGCTGTCTTGACATCCATTTGCCAAATCTCATAATCCATATGAGCACCAATGGATAAGAGTATCCGGATAGACTTAAGCATGACTACCGACGAAATAGTCTCCTCATAGTCGATTCCCTCTTTCTGAGTATACCCTTTCGCAACAAGCCTTGCTTTGAAGGTTTCTACCTTCCCATCTGTCCCTCTTTTCCATTTGTAGATCCACTTGCATCCAACGGCTTTTACACCATCAGGTGGTTCTACAAGCTCCCAGACCTTATTAGAATACATAGATTCTATTTCGGAATTCATTGCCTTTTGTCAAGATACTACATCTATATCTTGGAGTGTTTCATCATATGTCCGGGGATCAGGTTCATGTTTACCCAGGATCAAGTCCGAAGACTCTCCCAAAAACATGAATCTCTCAGGTTGCCTTACAACCTTCCCACTACGACGAGGCACCGTCTGTGGTTGTGTATCATGTGTGACACGTGTTGCAGTCTCTTGTGGTACTTCATCTTGTACTGTTGGTACTGAAGTAGACGTGTCCTCTCTAATTTCTTCTAGAACTATTTCACTCATGGGCTTATGGTTCATTACATAATCTTCTTCTAAAAATCGAGCATTGGTGCTAACAATGATCTTCTGATTTATAGGATTATAAAACAAACCACCTTTCATTCCCTTAGGATATCCCACAAACACACAAACTTCTGTACGTGATTCCAACTTGTCAGTATCTCCCTTCAGCACATGTGCTGGACTACCCCATATCCGGATATGATTTGGACTAGGCTTACGCCCATTCCATAATTCCATGGGAGTAGAAGGAACTATTTTAGAAGGTACCATATTCAGAATATACACTGCTATTTCTAAAGCATATCCCCAAAATGAATTTGGTAATTCTAAATAACTCATCATCGATCTAACCATTTCCATAAGAGTCATATTCCTTCGTTCTGCCACACCATTCTGTTGGGGTGTACCAGGTGCAGTCAATTGGGATTGAATCCCAACTTCTGATAAGTAATTCCTAAACTCTTTAAAGAGGTATTCGCCACCACGGTCAGACCGTAGTGTCTTGATACTTTTACCAAGACATTTCTCCACATCAACCCTATATTCTTTGAATTGTCAAAGCATTCAGACTTGCGGTGCATCAGGTAAATGTATCCGTATCTTGAATAATCGTCTATAAAGGAGACGAAGTATTCATAACCACCTCTTGCCTGGATAGACATAGGACCACACAAATCAGAATAAACCAGTTCTAACGCATCTTTGGCTCTATACCCCTTGGCCTTAAAAAGTCTCTTGGTCATTTTTCCTTCAAAGCAAGATTCACATGTTGGAAAGTTTTCCAACTCTAATGAACCCAAGAGTCCATCGGCTACAAGCCTTTGAATCCTACTTAAGTTAATATGTCCAAGCTTTAGATGCCAAAGATACGTTTGGTTCATCTCTGAAGGTTCTTTTCTCTTATTAGAGTTAGAAGATGTGTTATTAATTTCTATATTTTGCTTTGCAGGAGAAATTGGATTTAAAGTGTATAAATTGCCAACCAATACACCAGAACAGATAATCACCTTATTTCTCTTTATAACCACATAGTTATTAAAAGAAACTGAATATCCATCCAAATACAGTTTAGAAACTGAAATTAAATTCTTTCTAAAACTGGGTACATAAAGACAATTTCTTAAAACTAAATTTCTGTTCCTATCAAAAGATAAGTAGACGTCTCCCACTGCAACAGCCGCCACCTTAGTAGCATTGTCCATGTAGACAGTTATCTCTCCATCAAATAGTCGCCGGGTTTCCTGGAATCCCTGCAAAGAATTACAGACATGATTAGTGGCTCCCGTATCTACACACCAGGTGCTGGTAGATAACACAGCTAAACATGTTTCAACTACTAGAGTGTGAGATATACCTTTATTGTTCTGGTTCCTACGAGGACAGTCCACTTTCCAATGTCCAGACTGCTTGCAGATGAAGCACTTGCCCTTCGGCTTCTTCATTCCATCTTTCTGTCCTGTACTCTGAGATTTATTCACCTTCTTTGCTGAAAAGACCTATTTCTTCTTCTTCTTGCCTTTCGACTTAGAAGTAGAACCATTTTCAGCATAGTGAATCTGAGAACTGTGACGAAATATTCCTTCTGCTACCTGTAGTTCTGTTAGAAGTTCCGCCAACGTATACTCTCTTTTGTTCATGTTATAGTTTAGGCAGAACTGCTCAAAACTTCTGGGTAGCGTTTGGATAATTATATCGACTTGGGTTTCCCTATCGATTTCTCCTCCAAGGACTTGTATTTCATTCATATAAGTCATCATTTTGAGGATATGATCCCTTACGGGTGTCCCCTCAGACATAGTGGCTGTCATTAGCTTTCTCATTGCCTCTTGCCTAGCAGTCCGACTCTGGTGCCCAAAGAGTTCTTTGAGATTGTTTAATATATCATAAGTTGTTGGTAAATCTTGATGCTGATGTTGCAATACATTTGACATTGATGCCAAAATGTAACACCGCGCTATCTCATCAGCTTTTACCCATTTCTTATGATACTCAATCTCCTCTGGGGTAGATTCATCGTTAGGTGCATCAGGGCAAGCCTCAGTCAGTACAAACTTATAGCTTTCAGCAGTAAAAACAATGTCCAGGTTTTTTTTTCAATCAATATAGTTGGGACCAGTAAGTTTGTTCTCTTTCAATATAATGGCTAGTGGGTTGAAAGTCATCCTAAGAATCACAAAAGTAAACTTTTGTCAAGACTCTAAATTTAGAATAATATTGATTCCTCAAACAATGCGATTTTAAATTAACCAATACCTTAAATCACCGTGAATATTGCATGCCACGTTAGTGTGAACGTATATAAAGTCATCATTTGTAAGAGGAGGGTGTGACCCATTAATTTTATTATCTTGTCATCCTAACTTTATAACAAATAAAATTAATAGTTGGTTTCACTTTGGTCACACAATACAATAACAGTGACTCCATTGGGGAGGATATTATTGAATGCATCTAAGTGTATACCATTACTTGATACTAAGTCCATTAAATAGGATTGTGCCCCTTCAGTTGGAGAAGATCACACGCTCCTAAATAATTTCCTATAACCATCCATAAAAGGAAGTTTGATCTAGTGATCCGCAATAAACCCATCCGTTGTGGAGGGAGGCACTCAGAGCCAACACGCAAGCTTGTTGCATCACTTACAAACAAATAATGGAGACCATGGGATTTATTAAAATCCCTCTCTCACTTAGTTATTTAAAAATGAGGATTTTAACCTAAGCTAGCATACATCACATGCACATAAACATCACAGTAAATAAAAAATAATAAATTTGGAAATTAATTTTTCAACTATTATGGCGTTTTCCATCACTGTCTTCAATATGCTTCAACCCTAGCTACTGCCATCTATAGCCACTGCCATCGGGTCGAGTCGTCGCATCCATCTTGCTTCTTATTCCGCTGCGCCTCTGGTGCTCCAAAAGTACCTCACCTCACAAGAATCCAATCCATGACAAAAATAGAATTTTATATATATCGATCCTATATTCCACGAGGGAATGTACATGTATTCTAGATCGAACAAAAATAAAATTCTAAAAATAATACAGCTCCTGCTGTATTTTATACATACAATCATGCACACAAATAATGCCCTTGACATGTCCAAGGGTCCAATCACACACAATATCAATAAGTCATAATAGTTAGAGCCTACAACCAAAGAGTTAGCACATCCTACTATTTTCCTGCCTAAATTATGTATGACATGTGCATAACCTATTTGAATTCTAAAAATACACAGAGGCAAACCCTAGTTCTGATACCAATTGTTGGTTAATCCTAGGAAAATGTACCGGTTCCACTGTATAAAAATTTTTATACAAGTGTCGAACCTTTCCTTAAATAACCTATTGTGTTCTTTAGAAGTTAAATTAGGAATCACAGACGGAACTTAACATCATTGATTCCAAATTTAACTTATCTGTTCTTAATGGTTTAGATTTGAATCGCAAGCGGAACTTAACACTAATGATTCAAATCTACCTAAGTTATTAATTCCATAAATATTAATTTCCAAAATTGGCTTCCAGGACTGCATGGCAAGGCACATGACCTTCTTGGATATGGGAGCAACCACCACCGCATAGGCAAAGCCTTTTAAAGAAAGCTAATATTTATTTCCTTAAATAACTCTAGGTTAACCAAAAAGAACAATCGAATCACAAATTTGAAAAAGAAGAAAACACAAAATCGAAAAATAGATTCGATAAACTAGATCTAATTGCCTCTTGTATTTAGAATTCTTACAAAGAAAATAACTAGTATGATGCGGAAGAAAACTACTAGTTATACCTTCTCTTTGTAAGCTAATGATCTCGAGATCTTCTGCCGTATTCCTCGCCTCGCCTTGGACGTCGTGTGGACGACGATCCTCCAAGATGAACACCACCCAAAAGAGCTTCTCCTCTTCTTCTAAAATCTGGCCACCAAAACCACCAAGGAGAAGAGAGCAAAAGGGAAAAAAGAGAAGAGAGGGAGGGCCGGCCACTTGATGATATCTATGCAAGAGAATAAGAATTGTGTCTCATGAAGCCCCCTCACCCCTTCTTTTATATTACTTGCTCAAGGCAAATAAGGAAAAACTTTTTACAAAAATAAAATCATCCAAGAGTTTTTCCTTTTCCCTTTTAATTTTTCCTTTTCTTTCCTCTTGATTGAATCAATCACCAAAATTAATTTTTGTGATGATTTTATACTTTTTATTATGGTCGGCCCCTTGCTTGGGCACCAAGCTGGGTGGCCGGCCACCTCATCAAGAAGAAAAAGGAATTATTTTTTCATAAAATTTTACAATAAACACTCTTATAAAATTTTACAAGCTCTCTTTCCTAAAGTAGGAGTTAAAAAGGAAAGTTTCTAAAAATTAAAACCATGTTTTAAAATTTAAAAACTCTCTTATAAAATTTCCTTTTTTAACATGATGATAGAAAATTTTAATTTTAAAACTTATCTCCCTTTTTTTTCTTAAACCATGAGGATGGTTAAAAAAGGAAAGTTTAAAACTTTTAAAACTCTCTATTAAAACATGTGGCCAAATTCAAATAAGGAAAGTTTTAAAAACTAAAATCTCTCTTTTAAAACTTATAGTTTTCTACAAAGAGAAGATTTTAAAAATTCAAAACAACCCTCCTATTTGAATTAATATTGGTTGGCCCCTACAAGCTTGGTCACCAAGCAAAAGGGTTGGCCCCTATAAGAGGATGTGGCCGTTGCGTTGCCAGCAACAATAATCGGACCTCTTCGACAAGAAGAGCCTTACATTTGGATGAACTTAAGGCTATAATGAGGCTATGACAGGGACCTAGAGAAGAAATTGGTTTTGGCCTTCCGATGAGCTTGAGTATCCCGTTCTCACCCCGAACACACAACTCAAGTTCATTGATAATAACTTATTCCACTAGAGAGTTATTATCGCACTACCGCACCAATCCCAAATTACATTACGGGCTCTTTCTTATCATGAGTGTGTTAGTCTCCCTGTGTTTAAGATTACGAATGTCCACTAATTAAGTAAGTTACTGACAACTCACTTAATTAATATCTAGCTCCAAGAGTAGTACCACTCAACTTTATTGTCGTGTCGGACTAGGTCCACCTGTAGGGTTTAACATGGCAATCCTTATGAACTCCTCTTGGGGACATTCTCAACCTAGATAACTAGGACACAGATTCCTTCTATAATCAACAACACACACTATAAGTAATATCATTTCCCAACTTATCAGGCATATTGATTTATCGAGCTAACCTCATCCTTTGATAAGTTAAAGAAATAAATATTAAATATATGTGCTTGTTATTATATTAGGATTAAGAGCACATACTTCCATAATAACTAAGGTCTAATTCTTTTACTAAGTCAGTACAAAAAGAACTTACCTAAATAATCCTACTCAATACACTTAAAGTGTATCAGTGTAATTTATTAGTCAAGATAAACTAATACTTAATTAGACTACGACTATTCTGATGGTTTGTTCCTTTCCATTTTAATCGTGAGCAACTTGTTTATAATTTATAGAGAACCGACAACATGATCTTCTGAGTGTGACACCACACTCCATGTTGTCTACTATATAAATTAATTGAACAATCACATTTAACAAATAAATGCAGATATTGACCAATGTGATTCTTTTATTTCAACAAATAAATGTTTACAAAAGTTAGGCTTTTAGTATACACTCTAACATTATGTTGCTTTAAAACCTAGAAAACATGCTTTGAAGTTTCGGCCAAGAAGAGATAAAGGGCCTAGGAAAGTTTAAACTCCATTTAGGTTTGCTTATGTATTTCTTATGATGCCCAATAAGTTAGGTGATGTTATTAAGATGTTATTCATGATTTATGTTGCTTAAAAACCTAGAAATCACGCTTTGAAGTTTCAGCCAAGAAGAGATAAAGGGCCTAGGAAAGTTTAAACTCCATTTAGGTTTGCTTATGTATTTTCTTATGATGCCTAAATAGTTAGGTGATATGATTAAGATGTTATTCATGATTTATGTTGCTTAAAAACCTAGGAATAAGCCTTGTAAGTTTCGGCCAAGAAGAAAATGAAAAGGCCTAAGAAAGTTAAGCTCCAATTAGATTTGTTTATACTTTCTCTCATGATACCTAATAAGTTATGTGATGCTATTAAGATGTCATTCATGATTTATGTTGCTAAAACCTAGGAACAAGCCTTGTAAGTTTCGGCCAAGAAAAAAATGAAAAGGCTTAGGGAAGTTGAACTCCAACTAAACTTGCTTAGGTTTTCTTCTATGTCATGCTATGATCATATGATATTAGTTTAAAGTTCATGCTTGAAGTTACTTAAAAGAAAACCTAGATTCATGCTCTATAGGTTTCGGCCAAGACTTGGAAGTAGGGTTGGAAATTTCATGTATGCTTGCTAAGAGTCTCACTTGTTATGCCATGCATCATGTGATATTAATTTAATGTTTCATGCTTAAAGTTGCTTATAAGAACCCTAGAATCATGCTTATAGGTTTCAGCCAAGACATGGAATTAGGATTTGTAGAAAGATCAAAACCCCAATTATGCAAGATAATGACTCTTCATGATATGTTATGTGATATGTGAACTTTATGTTACCATGTTATGCTTATGCAAGGCTTATGTATGAGGAAATGCCTAAGAGTTGCTTCCCTATAAGTTGGGATTAAGAGCACTCTTCATGATATGATAACATAAAACCTAAGAGATGCTTCCCTATAAGTTGGGATTAAGAGCACTCTTCATGATATGACAAGAAACATGCTATGCTATTTTACTTTTGTATGGCTTGTACCGGACCCTAAGAATGGTCCATGGGATGGACTCCTAAGTTGCCCCTAGGTCAAAGCACGGGCCTAGTTCCTAGTAGGTTCGGGATTGTTACCTCGGATTTATTTAGGATGCGCATAATTCATGTATGTGGTACAATGTCGGGCTCTCATGTTGAGATTTATGATTAAGTATTTATATAATATATGTTTTCAAAAGAACATCTTGCATCTATATGTGATTTCATGTTATGTGATTATTATGCTTTAGGAAGATGCTCTCTCTTGAGATATGTCTATGATACCTAGAAGAACATGCTACTACTTTATGCTTATGCTCTCTTATACTATGTTATGATTTGCCTAAATAAATATGACACTACCTCATGCTAACATGAAAGGTGAAATCTAGATGTGATTAAATGAATATATCACTACTCCATGTTTAATTCATGATTTATGACTTTTGTGAGTAGGAAAGGATCTTACTAAGTCTATGTGCTTATAGTTTTATTTTCATTGTACTGCAGAAAAGGGAAAAGCATGGCTAAACTAAAGGGAGCAGCAGGAAGGGCAAAGATGTGTGTGGCAGTGGCATGGTGGAAGAGATCTGTTTTGTGTTTCAGGACTTATGCGTATTCTAAGTTCTGCATGTTAACTTATTTTTCCCATTTGATACTTTTGATGGTTGCTACTTGATATTATCTTGAACTTGTTTGGATGGTTGAATGCTTAATGTGAACTTATACTCTCTTCTGTTCCATGAAACCTTGAAATGTTAAGTATTTGTTTAATTAGAGAATTGTTAGTTATCATGAACTCTAGAGAACAATATACATGTTTAGTTTTCCCCTTATTTAGTAAGCTTTATGATCTAGTTAAACAAGCATGTATCATGTTTCAAGTAATAGATAGAAAAAAAATCAAATTTTATATGATTGAATGCTAGCATGTTCACATGTTTTGTTTATATGATTAAATTATTAAAAAAAATTCTTCTGGTGTAATGATTTCATATGCATGTATATATGTTCGCGTAGCGCCGCCCTTGCCGTGCTAGGGCAAGAGGAAGGGCGAGAGTTACAGTTTGGTATCAAAGCAGGTCTGCCTTTCCACTACACACACATCAAGCCTCCATCCTGCCGCTCCAAGTAAGAACTTCTATACCTACTTTATTTCTTTTATGTATGATAAAGAAATGTTTTTAGTCTAAGTATGCATGAATGTAAGTAGGAATGATAATAATCTTATGCTAGCCTTGTTAGGAATGATGATAACTTATGCTAGCTTGTTGTCATATATGAAGATAAGCATGGCTAGGAAACGCAATAACCGAGTCGATGAGACAGTACCCCCACCTGATCTGATGTAGTTATCTGAACTCCGATTGTGGATTCTGAACAACAACAAGTAATTAATGCTCATGAATGGGGGAACCCTACCACCCACCGGTGAACGAAGATCGATGCAGTTGTACCTCTGGTACTGTACCTGAAATGATGACCCGATGGTTAAGAGGCATATCTAATTGGCGGTTGGAAAACTTCTCTAGTACTTGTGAACCATGGGAATCTGGTTAAGAGGCGAGAAAGCATAGTAGAGCTCTTGGTGGGCCGAACATGAAAAGGTCAAGTGTGTCATTACGCCTTACGGAGATGCCAAATGTGGTGGGGCGGGTTAAAGCAAGCAGTGAACCAAATGAGATGGACGGATTTTGAAGCTGAATTTTTGAAGAATTCTTCCATTTGTGAGCAAAGCACTATATGAGTTCACCGAGTTCCGAGGTGACCTATCGATTAATGAAGTCGTGAAAAGATTCAACCGACTAGCACCTTATGCCCGAGTTGGTCGATGCGGAAAGGAAAGGGTCGACTCATCTTGAAGATGCTCGACCTGAAATAGCTCGAATGTGGCCAGGGGTTAATAGACCGCAGAAGACACATGTTAAGATACGTGCTCCTGATCACGATCACAGAACTACGGAGGCAAGGCCGAAGTCAAGCCAGTTGGGAGGATAGAAATCTCAGGTACCAAAACCGGTGGAAAGGAAACCACGATGGTAAGAAAGCAATGGAATAACTCTAAGGGTGGTCCAGTGACAAACGACCTATATGTACCCTCGATGTACCACATGTGGAAGCATCGGGTATGTGTCGTAAGTGAGTGCGAAAACAAGTGCTAGCTCTGCGACTAGAAGGGCATAGAGCAGAGAGCGCCCTACCGAGTTCGAGCACCTCCTCGGTATATTGAAGCAAGGTGTGCTCCCTCACGGCTACACGATCTGTTGCGCGATAGGTACTCGAGATAAGCCAGGGATTGGAAGCCCGCGATTCGACAAATGCGAGATTTCTCCCTCACCAAGGAGGACATGGCGAATGCTTCTACGGTTGTCACAAGTCAGATATTTATTTTCAGTCAGCATGCTACTGTATTATTTGATACTGGGCAACACACTCGTTCGTCTCCATGCCTTTCACAAAGAAGATAGACATGCCACCACAAGCCTTAGATTGCAAATTCTTAACGACCCTGCCCTCGGGAGAAGTGATGTCATCTACCCATATGCTGCGAGCCGCTCCTATCAGAATCGCAGACAGAGAGCTCTATTGTAATCTGATAGTGCTCGACATGCGGGATTATGACATTATATTGGGCATGGATTTCCTGAGCAAGTACGGTGCTTCGATCGAGTGTCGTAAAAGAAAAGTGGTCTTCCGGCCAGAGGCAGAACCGATGTTTGAATTTATTGGAAAGAAAAAGGAAATTATGAGTTACGGGGTCGAAAGCATGTCCGGACAGCTCTCTACCCTGACAATAACATCGACGTTGTTCGATGATATATTAGAGAAACAAGCACATGACCCAAGCATCCAAAGGATCAAGCAAGAGGTCTTAGAAGGAAAGAACGATGGATTTCGTATCGTTGACAATGGAATACTATACCTAAGAGATCGCTTATGTATTCCCGACGATCCAGAGTTGCGAAAGAAGATATTGGAGGAGGCTCACGGAACACCTTATGCGATGCATCCTGGATCCACCAAGATGTACCAAGACCTGAAAGGGAAGTTTTGGTGGTTCGGTTTGAAAAGAGATGTGGCTCGGTATGTCAGCACACGACACTGCCAAGTTAAAGCAAAATACGAGGAGGTCTGCGATATTCAAATTCGAGAATGGAAATGGGAAGATATTTCTATGGATTTCATCTCGGACTACCCAAAGCACGAACAGAGATGATGCTATATGGGTAATCGTGAATTTGACAAAGTCTCACTTCTTAGCAATCAAAATGACTTACTCGGCTGATTGGTGAGTATAATTATGTTAATGAATTTGATTACATGGGATTTCTAAGACCATCATTTCCGATAGAGATGGATGCTTTGTTTCACATTTCTAGGAATTCGGAAGACCATCTCGATAGAGATGCTTTGTTTCACATTTTGATGTTCGAAGGCCTTGGCACTTATTCAAGATTGCTTTCATTGCTCATCCCGAAGCGAAGGCAATGGAAAGGGTGAACCAAGTGTTGGAAGATATGTTATGAGCTTATGCCTTAAATTATAAGGGGAGTTGGTGCTGATATCTATGCTTAGCGGAATTCGTCTACAATAATAGCTACCAAGCTACTATTGGAATGGCGCTATCTGAGGCACAGACGAGAGATGTAGGTCTCCTATATCGATGCAAGGTGGTGAAAAGAAAGATGGGACTCAAAGCAGTTTCATTGGACCACCAGAGCTATCTGAACATCCATAAAGAATAGAAATTGCTCGGAGGACAAAAAGAACTATCTGGACAAGCATAGGTTGAATTGAAGGTGAGGGAAGGTGTTTCTCAAGATAGCCCCTATAAAGGAGTGATGAGATTCGGAAAGAGGGTAAGCTAAGCCACGCCACGTGGGACCGATCGAGATCACGAAAAGTCGAAGGTAGCTTCTGAACTAGAGTTGCCTCGGGAGATGGGCTATTCACAGCAGCGTTCCACATTTCAATGCTCAAGAAATGTATTCCCAGTATAAACCAAGTGATCGAACCACAGATAGTGCAAGTTCAAGAGGACCTAAGTTATGAAAGTCTTCCTATTCAGATACTAGATCGAGAAGTCAAAAGACTAAGGAACAAAGAAGTGCCCTTAGTAAAGGTCCTGTGGCAAAATCAACGATTAGAAGAAGCCACCTGGGAACACGAGGACGATATGAAACAAAGATACCCAGAGCTATTCTAACTTCGAGGACGAACTTTTTATAAGGTATGGGAGATTGTAACACCCATAAAGTCTCTAGTAAATTTTATGTAGTTGTTGCATGATTAGAATGAGTTTTATGTGGGTTCCTTCTACAAAAAAAAAAAAAAAATAGAACCAAAAAGAAGCATGGTCAAGGTTTTTTAGTAGGTGACAAAGCTTTAAGTAAAATGGAATAACCAATAGCCCAAGAGTAAGTATTGTTAGGAAGGAAAGGGAAGTTGTAGTTAAGGGTATGGAGGGTGAAGGGACACCTTCCACTTAGAAGAAAAGTTTATCTTTTCTTTCTCCCTCCACTTAGAATGGAAAAATTCATTTTTTACTTCTTCCTTTTTAGAAATAAATGGAAATAACAATGTAAGAGAAAGAAAAGTTCATTCTTTCTTCTTCCTTTTCATGTAGAATAAGAAGGAAGAAAAGGGCAAGGGAATTTGGTTTCTCCTTTCTTCTTCTTCTTCTTCCTCCACCGAAACTTCAAGTTCCTCTCCCCCATTTCCGAATTCAAGCTAGGGGTTTTCTTCCTAAGGAAAACTTCACAAAGGGAAGTTCTTGAAACATACTTCTCATTACAAGCAAAAATAAGGGAAAGGGAATTCTAGAAGCGAAAAGGGTCTTCTTCTTCTTCTCCACCAAGGGTATTCTCTTAGTAAACCAAGTAAGAGGATGTAAGTATCTCCCTCACCTGCGGTACAAGTAGTTTACGAGTGTTTTCCATGTTTGATGTGGCTTAAGAATCTAGAAATCATGCCTAGTAGTTTCGGCCAAGAAGAGATAAAGGGCCTAGGAAAGTTTAAACTCCATTTAGGTTTGCTTATGTATTTCTTATGATGCCCAATAAGTTAGGTGATGTTATTAAGATGTTATTCATGATTTATGTTGCTTAAAAACCTAGAAATCATGCTTTGAAATTTCGGCCAAGAAGAGATAAAGGGCCTAGGAAAGTTTAAACTCCATTTAGGTTTGTTTATGTATTTTCTTATAATGCCTAATAAGTTAGGTGATGTTATTAAGATGTTATTCATGATTTATGTTGCTTAAAAACCTAGAAATCATGCTTTGTAGTTTCGGCCAAGAAGAGATAAAGGGCATAGGAAAGTTTAAACTTCATTTAGGTTTGCTTATGTATTTTCTTATGATGCCTAATAAGTTAGGTGATGTTATTAAGATGTTATTCATGATTTATGTTGCTTAAAATCCTAGAAATCATGCCTAGTAGTTTCGGCTAAGAAGAAATAAAGGGCTTAGGAAAGTTTAAACTCCATTTAGGTTTGCTTATGTATTTTCTTATGATGCCTAATAAGTTAGATGATGTTATTAGGATGTTATTCATGATTTATGTTGCTTAAAAACTTAGAAATCATGCTTTGAAGTTTCGGCCAAGAAGAGATAAAGGGCCTAGGAAAGTTTAATCTCCATTTAGGTTTGCTTATGTATTTTCTTATGATGCCTAAAAAATTAGGTGATGTTATTAAGATGTTATTCATGATTTATGTTGTTTAAAAACCTAGAAATCATGCTTTGAAGTTTCAGCCAAGAAGAGATAAAGGGCCTAGGAAAGTTTAAACTCCATTTAGGTTTGCTTATGTATTTCTTATGATGCCCAATAAGTTAGGTGATGTTATTAAGATGTTATTCATGATTTATGTTACTTAAAAACCTAGAAATCATGCTTTGAAGTTTCGGCCAAGAAAAGATAAAGGGCCTAGAAAAGTTTAAACTCCATTTAGGTTTGCTTATGTATTTTCTTATGATTCATAAATAGATAGGTGATACGATTAAGATGTTATTCATGATTTATGTTGCTTAAAAACCTAGGAATAAACCTTGTAAGTTTCGGGCAAGAAGAAAATGAAAAGGCCTAAGAAAGTTAAGCTCCAATTAGATTTGTTATGCTTTCTCTCATGATACCTAATAAGTTATGTGATGCAATTAAGATGTTATTCATGATTTATGTTGCTTAAAAACCTAGGAACAAGCCTTGTAAGTTTCAGCCAAGAAGAAAATGAAAAGGCTTAGGGAAGTTGAACTCCAACTAGACTTGCTTAGGTTTTCTTCTATGTCATGCTATGATCATATGATATTAGTTTAAAGTTCATTCTTGAAGTTGCTTAAAAGAAAACCTAGATTCATGCTCTATAGGTTTCGGCCAAGACTTGGAAGTAGAGTTGGAAATTTCATGTATGCTTGCTAAGAGTTTCACTTGTTATGCCATGTATCATGTGATATTAATTTAATGTTTCATGCTTAAAGTTGATTATAAGAACCCTAGAATCATGCTTATAGGTTTCGGCCAAGACATGGAATTAGGGTTTGTAGAAAGATCAAAATCCCAATTATGCATGATAATGACTCTTCATGATATGTTATGTGATATGTGGACTTTATGTTACCATGTTTTGCTTATGCAAAGCTTATGTATGAGGAAATGCCTAAGAGTTGCTTCCCTTTAAGTTGGGATTAAGAGCACTCTTCATGATATGACAAGCAACATAAGACCTAAGAGATGCTTCCCTATAAGTTGTGATTAAGAGCACTCTTCATGATATGACAAGAAACATGATATGCTATTTTTCTTTTGTATGGTTTGTACCGGACCCTAAGAATGGTTCATGGGATGGGCTCCTAAGTTGCCCCTAGGTCGAAGCACGGGCCTAGTTCCTAGTAGGTTCGGGATTAGCTACCTCGGATTTATTTAGGATGCGCGCAATTCATGTATATGGTATAATGCCGGGCCCTCATGTTGAGATTTATGTTTAAGTATTTATATAATATATGTTTTCAAAAGAACATCTTGCATCTATATGTGATTATTATGCTTTAGGAAGATGCTCTCTCTTGAGATATGTCTATGATACCTAGAAGAACATGCTACTACTTTATGCTTATGCTCTCTTATACTATGTTATGATTTGCCTAAATAAATATGACACTACCTCATGCTAACATGAAAGGTGAAATCTAGATGTGGTTAAATGAATATATCACTACTCCATGTTTAATTCATGATTTATGGCTTTTGTGAGTAGGAAAGGATCTTACTAAACCTATGTGCTTATAGTTTTATTTTCCTTGTACTGCAGAAAAGGGAAAAGCATGGCTAAACTAAAGGGAGCAGCAGGAAGGGCAAAGATGCGTGTGGCAATGTCATGGTGGAAGAGATCTGTTTTGTGTTTCAGGACTTATGCATATTCTAAGTTCTGCATGTTAACTTATTTTTCCCATTTGATACTTTTTGATGGTTGCTACTTGATATTATCTTGAACTTGTTTGGATGGTTGAATGCTTAATGTGAACTTATACTCTCTTCTGTTCCATGAAACCTTGAAATGTTAAGCACTTGTTTAATTAGAGAATTGTTAGTTATCATGAACTCTAGAGAACAATATACATGTTTAGTTTTCCCCTTATTTAGTAAGGTTTATGATCTAGTTAAACAAGCATGTATCATGTTTCAAGTAATAGATAGAAAAAAATCAAATTTTATATGCCTGAATGCTAGCATGTTCACATGTTTTGTTTATATGATTAAATTATTAAAAAAATTTCTTCAGCTGCAATGATTTCATATGCATGTATGTATGTTCGCGTAGCGCCGCCCTTGCCATGCCAGGGCAAGAGGAAGGGTGGGCATTACATGTTTATAATTTATAATGAATTGATAACATGATCTTCTGTGTGTGACACCACACACCATGTTATCTACAATACAAATTAATTGAACAACTGCACTGTAAATATTGACCAATGTGATTCTTAAATGTTTATACAAAAGTTAGGCTTTTAGTATACATTCCAACACGAACTAGGTTGACTCAAACTAGAAATCACACCAGAGCAGAACAAAGCAAGTTCGATCAAAGCCTAATTGGTTAACCGAACCTAGGGATCGGTCGATCGAACCATGATGGCATGGCAGAGAGCAGACTCGAGCTAAAGGAAAGAAGGAACCCTGGTTGATCGGTCGACTAAACCCAGGGATCGGTCGACCGAACAATCATCACATTAATGAAGACTTAATGGTATATCTCAGCGAACAGGGAAACTACACTGTTTGGTTGATCGAACAAGGTGATCGGTCAATCGAACAAGGTGATCGGTTGACCGAACAAGGTGATCGGTCAACCGAACAAGGTGATTGGTTGACCAAACAATAAATGCTATTAATGAGGCAAAGATCGGATCTTAGTAAAGAAGGAAAGCACAGTGTTCAGTCGACCGATAGAGGGTTTAGTTGATCGAACAGATTAGTCGACTGAATGATTTTTCAGTTGACCGATCAACGCCTATAAAAGCAAGCATCGAGCACCGAGCCGATACAACTCTTTGAATATCACTCTGTCTCATTCTGCTCGTGACTCAACTATTTTGCACCGCAACTCCATGTGCAAGTTGCTACACTAAGAAGTGTCGACACGCTTAATCATCTACTCCTTATTAGTATAATTTTATATAGCTTACATTGTACTTAATTTCAATAAGATAGTAAGTTGTTACTACCTTATATTATTCATTGTACAAATTTCTTCTTTCCGGAGGTTTCAGAAAGAAGGATTATAGTGAATTGCCCAATAGTAAAATCAAGGATCGTGGATCTTGGAGTAGAAGTCGACGTAGGCTCCAAACCAAGTAACCACTTGAGTCTTTTGTATTATTTTCTGCTGCCGCTTAGATATTTGTTTTACGAATCGATACAAAAAGAAAAGGTTTATCGCTCCTTTTTGGCCCTTCAATAATATGGATTTCATAAGATGGGTAAATGAACAAATAGTTTTGTTCACCTAACTATACAAGAGTTACATATGATGTAATTGATAAACGTTACCTACCTAAGTTATACTAAGTCTTGGGTGATTATCCAAAGCTAACTCAAGATGAGGTATAATATGAATTTTGTCCCACTTGAATGTCATTGTTTGCTCCTAGCAAGCTTTCCAATTCAGTGGGAGAATCATTTAATTAAAGGTCCAATTAAATGATCTGAATCTAATACTTATTTATACATTTTATTGTTATAGATAACCATGTCATCTAGTACATCAAATACTCTCTCTCTCTCTGTGATCCATCATTGATAAGGACATGCTCAATGAAGCTAATTTCTTGGACTGGTACAGAACTTAAGAATTATCCTCAAGTAAGAAAACTTTAAGTCCTAGAGCAAGCTATTCCTGAACAACCCACCACCACTACTACTCGAGCTGATAAGGATGTTCATAAGAAGCATCAAGATGATGCATTAGATGTGTCATGCCTTATACTTTCGACCATGAACTCTGAGCTTCAAAAGCAACATGAGAACATATATGCTTTTGATATGGTTGCACATCTTAAATAACTGTATTAGGGAAAAGCAAGGCACGAGAAGTTGAGGTATCCAAAGCCTTGTTTCAATGCAAGATGCAAGAAGGAAGTCTCGTAGGAACTAAACGATTGGGTATGTTGAGAACCTTGAAAGACTGGGATTTTCATTGGGCCAAGAATTGGTTATTGATCTTGTTCTGCAATCATTGCCAGATGGCTACGGTCAATTTGTTATAAACTATAATATGAATGAAATTGATAAACCATTGTTTAAGATGTTAAGCATGTTGAGAACTGTTGAACTCCACCTCGAAAGGGCAAAGGAAAATGAAAGCTCAAAGGTAAGGGTAAGACCCAAGCCAAAGGCAAGGGCAAGTCTCATGCATTGAAATCGAAAGGTGAGATGGCTAAGGAAGGAACCTGCTTCCGCTGTGGTAAGACTAGACACTGGAAGACAAATTGCATGTTGTACCTCGAGGAAGTAAAAGGGAAGAGAAGTGAGACTTCTACCGCAAGTATATATGTTATAAAAGTCAATATGTCTATTTCTTTTTCGTGGGTATTAGATACCAGTTATGCATCTTGCATTTATATGAATGTGTAGGGGTTGAGAAATAGTAGATCATTGACGAAGGTCAAAGTGGACCTATGAGTAGGCAATGACGTAAGGGTTGCTGCTATAGCTATAGGAATATATTCCTTATCTTTGCCCAATGAGCTTATTTTGAAACTTGAAGAATGTTGTTATGTGTCTGCTTTAACTAAGAATATTATCTCTATTTCTTGTTTAGACAAAAAGGATTTTTTATTTGTAATAAAGGATAAATATTGTTCCGTTTATTTAAATGGCATATTCTATTATAGTGCACTTCTTATGAATGGACTCTATGTTCTATACTTTGAAAACTTAATCTATAACATAAATATCAAACAGTTCAAACCTAATGATTTAAACTAAACATATCTCTATCATTGTCGCTTAAGTCACATAAATGAGAATCACATTTCACAACTCCATAAGGATGGACTTTTGAAATCATTTGATTTTCAATCATATGAAATATATGAATCTTGTCTGCAAGGCACGATGACAAAGACTCCATTTAGTAGATACAGCGAAAGAGCTAATGAATTGTTATGAGTCATACATACTGATGTATGCAGCCCTTTCAAAATAGCAGCTAAAGAAGGATATCAATATTTCATTACTTTTATTGATGATTTTAGTATATATGACTATGTGCATCTAATGAAATACAAGTCTGAATCCTTTAAAAATTCAAAGAATTCAAAAATGAAGTACAATACCAACTTGAAAAGAGTATTAAAATGCTTCGATCAGATTGAAATGGAGAACACCTTAGCCAAGAGTTTCATAACTATCTCGTTAAGTTTGGGATCATATCTCAACTCACTCCACCTGAAACACCAAGTGGAATGGTGTATCAGACAGGAGAAATCATACTTTATTAAATATGGTATGATTAATGATGAGTCAAATGAATCTTCCTACTTCCTTCTAGGGATATTCTCTAGAGGCAGCCACTTTCACACTTAACCGCATTCCATCTAAAGTCGTCATAAAGATACCATATACGATATGAACTGGGAAGAGTTCCAAGATGTCTTTCATGAAAATTTGAAGATATGAGGCTTACATTTGACGATAAGTCTCAGATAAACTAAGACCCAAATCAGATAAGTACTATTTTATAGGATATCGCAAGGAAACAAAAGGATATTACTTTTATAATCCCATGCAAGGTAAAGTGTTTGTTGCCATAAATGATGTCTTTCTAGAAAAAAAATTTATTTCTGGAAAAACTAGTGGGAGTAAAGTCAATATTGAAGAAATTCAAGATACACAAATTAACACCAAAACCTTGATGGAAATTGACAGGTATCACACGATGTTGTAGATCATGATTTTATTATACCTTAAAAGTTGTGGAGCAACAACCTATTTAAGTAGAACAAACTCTACGTAGATCTGATAGGACCCGCCATCCACCTAAGAGATATTCTTTTCTCTTGTATGACCACAGTGATGTAATGCTTATTGATTTTAATGAGCCTACATCCTATCAAGAAGCTGTAATGAGCCCAGATTTTGAGAAATGGCTGGAGGGCATGAGATTTGAAATAGAATCCATGTACACCAACCAAGGATGTACTTTGGTTAATCCATCTAAAGGTATCAAACTCATTGGGTGTAAGTGGGTCTTTAAAAGTAAAGACTGACATGGATGGTCTTATGCATACCTATGAAGGACGATTGGTGGCTAAAGAATTTAAACAGATTCATGATATAGACTATGACGAAACCATTTCACTAATTGCTAAGCTCAAGTCTATTTGAATCATGCTTGCTATTGCAACTTATTATGAATATGAGATCTGACAGATGGATGTCAAAACTATATTTCTTAATGGCACTTTACTCGAAAATGTGTACATAACACAACCTAAGGATTTTGTAGATCCAAAGAATGCTAGAAAGGTATGTAAGTTGCAAAGATCCATTTATGGATTAAAATAAGCTTCTAGAAGCTAGAATCTTCGATTTGATGATGCAATCAAAGCATTTGGTTTCATTAAGAATGAAGATGAACCTTGTGTCTACAAGAAGGTTAGTGGGAGCATAGTCATCTCTCAGATGACATACTTCTCATTGAAAATAATATCCCTATATTGTAAACTGTGAAGACTTAGCTTGAGAATTGTTTCTCAATGAAAGACTTAAGTAAAGCATCCTACATTTTAGACATCAAGATCTATAGAGATAGACCTAACAGATTGCTTAGCTTGATTTAAGTCAGAGTACATATATTAACAAAGTGCTTAATTATTTTATCATGCAAAATTCCAAGAAGAAATTTCTATCATTGTCACATGGTGTAAACATTTCAAAGGCTCAATGTCACTCTTCTAGGAAAGAGAGGGATTTAAAAAATTATTTTAAAATCTTTTTAAAAATTATTTTAAAATTCTTTTAAAAATCCTGTTTTAAAATTCTTTTAAAAAATTATTAAAAAAACTATTTAAATCCTCTTAAAAGTTATTTTAAATACTTTTAAGATTTATTTTAAAATTCTTTTAAAAAAACTATTTTAAAACCCTCTTAAAAAATTATTTTAAAATCCTTTAAAAACCTTTTAAAAAATTATTTTAAAAATGCTTTAAAAAATTATATTAAAATCATTTTAAAAATTATTTTTAATCTATTAAAAAATTATTTAAAAAGTCTTTTAAAAAATCATTTAAAAAAGTCTTTGAAAATTTATTTTAATCAACTTTTTAAAATTATTTTAAAAATATTATTTTAAAAATATTTTAAAAAATCCTTTAAAAATTTATTTCAAAAATCTTTTCAATTTTTTTAAAACATATTTTCATTTAAAATTATTTTTTAAAAAATTCTTAAAAACCAAAAAACATTAATAGGCAGAAAATTAAAACTTAATTTAAATTTAAAGACTTAATTAAACTTAACATTAATGAAAACTTTAATATAATCGAATTAAAAATTTAATTTAATTAAAAATAAAAAATAATAATAATATTAACACAATTTAATTAAAATGTTAAATTAAATTCAACTTAATTTAATGAAAATTTAATACAAATTTAATTTTAATTAATAATCTAACCTTACATAAGAATTTAAACTGAATTGATAATATAATTTAACTTTAATTATTATCTTAAATTTAACTTAACTTAATTAAAATTTTAATATAACTTAATTTAATTTAACACAATCAAATTATTTTATCAATTAAAATAATCTACTTTCAAATCAAAGTTTAGCCGAAACCTATTAACAATAAATCCAAAATTTAATAATTATTAATCAATCTTAATTTATAACTACTTATTATTAATTAATCCAAAATTTAATCTTCCTGCTAATCTAAAAAGTTAATTAAATAATATTAACTTAAAATAAAACCTCACGTCATAAAATTAATTTAATTAATTATAAATTATTCAATTCCAATTCATCAATTTAATTCAAAATTAATAATCCAAAATTTATAACTTAAATAATTAATAATTAATTAATTCAAAATAACTTTTAATTAGATTAATACCAATGATTTAATCAAATTTAATTAAGATTAAATAATAATTTATTTAATAATACTAATAAATATAGATTCTAACTTAGTAATCAATCATTAACTCAATAATTAATCCTTTTGAACTCATAAACTTATCATATTTATAAATTTAATAAAATAAATACAAATATATTTTTTTCCTACTTGAAAGCTAAAACCTCATTTTAAGGGAAGAAAGTGTTTTAAAAATATATTGAGGAAGTTAATTAGCACACTTCAAACTAACCAAAACCCTAATATCAAATTAAGGAGAGCATCAACTAAAAGGGAAGATCTATTTTGAAAATTATATAAAAACATTTTCTTCTAAAAATTATTTTAATTTTTTTAAAAAAAATCATTTTAAATGTTCTTTTAAAAATAATTTTAAAAATTATTTCAAAAAATACATTAAAAATTATCTTGAAATTACCTTAAAACACTTCTTTAAAATACTTAGGTTATCATTGTATTAAAAATAGGGAGATTATTAGTGCAATTAACACGAATTGTCAAACTTAAATTTTGATGAATGATAAATGAATTAAAGTTAGATGTTATATTTATCTAACCTCTTTAACGAGTGTAAAGGAATTGACGGGTCTAGAGGACCTGATACCAGGCTGAAGTCAGTTAGGTCTAAAGACCTGATAATTGACACAAAGTTCAGGTAGATCAAGATGTGACCTGATATCTGATAGGAAAGTCCAGTTGGATCTGTGAGACCTGACAACTGGTTGAAGTCTAATTGGGTCAGCTGACCTGACAATTAACAGAAAGACATGTTGAATCAAAAGACAAGTGACTGCAAATGGTAAATGAGATAAGTCACTGGAGGAGAGTGATCAGTGAGGACGAGTCCCAGTGAGACTATAGGTACAACCCAACTTAGAGTCCATTAATAGTGTTTGGTCTTGAAAAGATAGGATCTAATTGATAAATTGATCATATTATTTTTAATGTGCTAATTCTGCTTTTATAGGATAATTTTTGTTACTTGAACTAACGTGTTCCATAGAAAATCAAAACTATAAGTTGGCTAGAAAAAGGGTCTCCAGGAAGGACCAGGCATCCAAAGATTCGGGAGTCTGAACCGAGCCCAAGAGCCTAGATTGGCCCGGACCAAGTCTAGGCATCTGGATTTGTCCGAATCTAGTCTAGACCGAGTCTAGGTGCCTGGATTGACCTGAACCGAGTCCAAGCACCTGAATTGACCCAAACCCAAACACCCAAGTAGAGGAGTTGGCGCATGCTGATTGGCCACCTCCACTGTAAACTCTGAAAAATTGTGAGATTAGCATACTGGGCACAGCATTAGGGTACAATTGGCAGATTCGAGCAACCAACGGTGCCCAGTTAACAGCTCCAAGAAATCCAGTGACCTGAACATGAAAGAAAAACATAAATGGTGTTGGAATATTACATCATAAGAATGTTGAGGAGATTCAATTACAGAACAAAGATAATTAGACTTACATTTGAATAAATACCACGCCTCTTCGCCCAGAACTTCAAGGATCTGAGAGTGGTCCGGAAATTCTATGGAAAATATACCTTTACCGTTTAGAGAAATGCATAATAAAGTGCTAAAAATTAAACTTAACACCAAGAAACTAACCACAAACTTGACTTCCGACGGTTGCCTCATCAACAATATAAAGTACAAACCTGTGTGATATGTCAAGATCCTTCAAAAAATGTTGAGTAGACATGTCAAGCATAAGCCAACTCTCTGGACAGTTTCCAATGTAAGAAAACTCAAGTTCTAACTTTTTAAGAATACAAAGTCCATGTAATTATAAGAATTAAATTGAGAAAACACAACAAAACTAAGAACTGTGAGCATTTGTATAAAAAAACTGAGTACATGATAGGCTGATCAGTTCATCTCAGTATTAAATAATAAGCAAAACAATAAAGCAAAACAATAAATTCAGTTAATAATAAGCAAACAAAAATGAACATCTATATTCCTTAGAACTACTAACATGCAGACTTTGCATACTGCTAGTAAAAGGTTACAGAAAGTTGAACTTAGAAGCAGCATAACATTAATAATTTAAAAAGTTTTCCTTATATGATCTAAGAGAACAAGAACACTCAAGTATAGGAATGCAAAAATGAGGAAAAAAATCAGGACCAAATTTTCAGTAGTGTAATTGCCTCATCAAAAGTAACAAAACCAATCAGATAAATGCCATATTTTAGTTGATAGTTGATAGTTTTTTTTTATAGAAAACTCAGGAAGCAGGCAAGTTGGAAGAGCAAGCGGGAAAAGAGAAACTGAACTGATATAGTAAAGCATATAAACACTGAGACAGGCCATGCGTTGAAGGGGAAAAAAAAATCCTCTGACACCTTAAGAATCCAACTTTCACAATATATGTACATACCAGTGAAATAACTAACTGTGATATATTGGCATAGAGTAAATCGATGGATATTCCCAGGAACTTAAATTTAAGAACTGGAACATGAGCATCAGGAACTGGATGTAGTTCGGAGACTTCCTCCATTTCATCCAATAGATCATGGAGAATAATAAAGAAATCCTCCTGCAAAAAAAAGCAGGGAACAAGTATAGCACACGAAGTATATTAAATTATATATATATAACTGAACCTCTTGGTTAACATAGGAAGGTCCAACACATAAAGTGTCAACATCAGCCCCAGGTCCATGAACCTGCCACTGAGGAAAAGCAATATCAACTTACTAATATTTAACAAGAAACTTGAATAACATTATCAAATGCCAAAAAAAAAAATTACAAGTGTGTGGGTGTGGATGAGAGAGACCGTAAGAGAGAGCATTAGATAAAAACTCAATACTAAGCTGAAAAGGAATATATGAGTAATTCATAAACAGGGCATATACCCATCGAAAAGGATATAAAGGAATGCACTAGGTCATTTCAACCATGGGTGTCAAGAATAAGATTCAGACCTAGATGGTGCCTAGATATTCAAAATCCTAAGTAGAACATGAATCCGACAGGGAAATTATGTACTTACAATTTCATATTTTGTTCTATCCACCGTTTTAAAATTTTGTTCTATCCACCATTTTGAAATTTTGTTCTATCCAATATAAACATAAATCCATTAGCTTTTGGTTAGTTTAATTAATTAATCATGTCCAAATAATTATATATATAATTCTGAAAATAATTAAATAATACTGTCAATGATTCTGTGATTAGTTGATTAATTCTCTAGTTAATTATGTAAAGCTACTGAACCTCTACGCAGGAAGATAGATTGGCTCCCAACCCATGTAACTTAAATGATGGTTAAAGTAGTGGAAGAGTTAATGATGCAATGTGAACTTTATTCAATAGCTAAACAGCCAAGAAATTTGCAGCCAGTAATAAGACCCACGTTTGAAATTTGTTGTTGTTCATTTTGAATCATTACGTGAATGGCTTGTTTTGTATTAAAAAATACACAGGAAACAAAAACCTGGAATAGAAAAGAGAAGTTCAAATTACATGGTCTAGCAAAATTACAAACTTCAAGCTTTATACAACTAGAATATAAATATTGATATCATACCCCCAATCTGTAAAATCCAAATGTGAAGATGACAGCATTTGCTTTTTCAACCATTTGATCAGAAAACCCCCTTTGGCGTGTTAATTGTTTCACCCAGTTTTTGACAATCTGACAATTTTAAATCCAAAATAAGTACAATGCAGTGAATGAGGTCAAGAAATGAAAAGAAAAGAACTGAAAAAAATATATAAAACTTGGAAACCAAATATTACTAATTAGCAAACAAAATACTTAAGTATGAAGCAAGATTAGCAAACTATGTCAATTTCAAATGTGACTAGAGAAAAATAGTCAGAAAATGAATAACGTTGCCTTTATTAAGAAAACAAGTAAGTCTATTAAAAGACATTTCTTTTGGAAAGAGGGAGTAAAAAAACATTCAGGGACCAAACAATGAGACTTCATGGTACCTCCATCTAAGGATGAGTTCAATTTTAAAATAGATAATGCACCAACAATGAAACCATTCACAAGTTCTAGGCCTTCACACCACACACAATCCATGCCACCTAAAAGGGTAAATTACAAGCATTCAAAGAAGATATCAAAAATATCTAACAAACTGTGGATTTCTAAGCATTAAAAAAATATACTTCAAATAGATAGTGATAAATCATGAACAAGGATGTACATCCTAATCATATAAAATTCATAAAATGAAGATTTTAATGTTGTAGGTACTCATAAATCAAGTTTGAAAGTGTTCTTGAATCTTAATTAAATCTTATTAGTGTATGGAGCATGCACAGTGGAATCTTAATGAAATCTTATCACAACAAAGGAAAAAATACAACCTAATTAATAGATGAGACAAGAGGAAACTTAGGCAATGTCATCAAGCTCGAGGCTATAGCATTAGTAGTACCAATATCATTCAGATCATTATTGATCACTTAAAGTAGAAAATTCTATAATCACCTTTTAGCCTTCCGTGCATATTATTAAGGACAATGATTGCATTGTCAAAAGAGAAACTTTTTGAGTTTTTTTACCATTACCACCCAAAATTTTATAAAACTAGAGTATGGTAAGCTATGGGTCCAATTATGACAGATAGACAGTAAGAAAGCAAGAGCACAAAGATAATAAGTGAGAGGTAGAAGAAGAAGAAATAAAGCAATTCTTAACATATTAAATAATTTAAAGACTAGATATTGCAAGCAATGTAGCCTCATATAGATTTCCACAGTGACACAATTACGACTCTAGTTATTAGTGTTATCCCTTTATCTTTCACTGGTTTTACTTTAATTTACTCAACTTGTGTAACCATACTTAGCAGCCATGTTATAACAAGCATATGCTTAATAATGTCAATGAAACTATTAAAGGGCTATGGTACCCTAGGACACCCAAGTTTCAAATACAATAGGCATGAAACATGTGGTCAGCACATGTCAAACTCAAGTTAGGAAGAACAATTAGGAGAGCCTATAAAAAAAGGGGTTGGGAGGAGTAAGAAAAGTATTTAAATTCTGTTCAAGAAGACAATATCCTAAGATTCAAAAGAAAGACAGATCTCAATAGAAACAATAAGATTTAGGTTGTGTTTCCATAAGTGAAAATGCTAAAGAAAGGATTAGGCTGTGGGATTCCTCAATGGTCATTTCCCGTCATTTGATGAAAATGAATGGAGGGAATAAAAGGACTAGGAAATATTACCCAATTTTCCTTTCAGCCAAACCAAGCAAGGAAAAAAAAATCTATTCACATCTAATCAGCCAAATGTTGGTTAAATGTGACCCTTGGAAAATTCATAATCATTTATTTATTTCAGATCTGTTAATTATTAATGTTTATCAAATCAAATATCTAGAATTACTTCTAGGGTTGTAAACGAGCCAAACCAAGCTTTGTATTATTTAAGCTTATTTGATAATGTAACTGAGCCAAGCCAAGCCAAGCTTAAAATGAAACAAGTTGTTGAAATGGTTGTTCAAATTTGGCTTGGTTTCTTTGTTATGAGTTTGGTTTGGTTCCTGTAGATGTTATCGAGCTTTTAATTCAAGCTTGGTTGATTGTTGAAAATTTTATATTTTTTAAGTTTGTTTGGTTGGTTAGTGAACTTAATATTTCAAGTTTGTCTATTCGTTTTGAGAGTTCATTTGTTTATTATAAGTTGGATAAGTGTTTTTTTTCAAAAGCATTATTCATGGATATTAAATATTAACGAACTCTACACATATATATTCAAACTTGTTCATTTAGTTTAATGAGTTATTCAAGTTTGTTTGTTTAATTAATGTTATGCATATTGAACGAATATAAACATACCCCTACCAAGCCAAATATATAGTTTACTCATGAACATTTGGTTCATTTATAGTTCTAATTACTTCTTTAAAACAATATTCTGCTCTTTCCTTCCCTCCATTCCCCTTACATTTTCCTATCATTTCCTTATAATTATTTTATCCCACCATATTCCCTTCCTTAGTTGTCTCCCTCCCTCATAGGAAACATTTGTAACAAAAGCATCATTATCCTATGTCATAAACCACACTTATGAAGATTCTAAACGACAGTAGTAGATGTATCTTTCAATTACTGTGATTAATCATTCTATCTATCCAATATGCATTTCTTTGAATCAATAACCTAATCATTCAGACATTTCACCAGATCTAAAGAAAATTACAAGCCCATAAATAAAAGTTGACGTGGTTAAAAATACTCATGAATCATTAGATGATCAGCAGGTAGATAACCTGGATAAATCAGAGGCTGAACAGTGAACACATGTCTTACATTAGAAATTGTTCTCAGTCACCCTTATGCCATGTCATCATCCATATACTACATGATAGGAGGGATTTAATCGGAGCCTATAAATGACCAAATATCTGGGTTAAGAGAAGTTTCCAGAATCTAGATAACTCTGATGCAACTTTGGGCATTGTGAAGTTGACATCAGAACCTTGCAAAGATCACCCTTGGAACCTCAAGGTTTAGTAGCAGTTCAGCCAAATTCTTAGGAGTTAACAGTCAGATCAACCAATTTCTTGGCAATTCAAATGAACCAGAAAATTCCACTGGTAGTTTGACTGATCATCTAGGGTGTGACTTGACCGAACTCCATTACATGTTATCTCTATAGCCAGAACTAATAGAAAACCAGTGCTGACCACATGTCAGCAGGTTTGAACATGCCTTGGAATTTGGATACAACAAAAGTGGCCTATTCTAACAGGAAGATTAGCCTAATACCAAGAGCTTTCAAATAGAATGATAAACCAGCTTAACAGTAGATCCAACAGGAAAAAAAAATGCCAGCTCACTTTAATATATCTTGTATTTAACACACAAAGAAGTAGCCAGAAAATACAAAGATACTAACAGATGAAACAATGATTGCGAAAGGCATTCTCCAACAAAATAGGAAGAAAATATGCATTCATTTGATAAAGAAGATGATCATTCAAAAAAAAACTTACATTATCAAGTTCTTGTAATACTTCCTCTCTCTTGGTAGATTCTTCCTTGCTCGCATACAGTCCAGCATCAACCAAGAGCTTTAAGTATGAGTAGTAGACACCAATAAGCATATGCCAAATAACGGTAGACAATTAGATGCAATATAGGATGACCAATTAAGGAGATCAATACTGAGGTGTGATAAAGGAACAAAACATACAACAAGCATACTCTTTCAAGTTCAGCAGTCCTCTTGAGATCAACCTCAGTAGGTCCAGCAGTCGAGATTGGTTTGGTTATGCCATACTGTGTTGAGGTAGGTGGAGGTGCACTGCCCATTTCAGAAGAACTACCTATGGACATGACGAAAGCGATACTCCCTCTCGACGAGCGTTGGGCCTATGAGAAAGTAAGATCGATTAAAAACTTGAAGCTTAAGACTTCCAGAAGTCAATTACGAGTGCAACACAAGCACATGTGAGATTCCAATCAGCATACAAGAGATGAAACGCCCTTAATTCTTCTTACACCCTAAAATTAACAACAACTATCCATCCTCATCAGTATCTATTGACAAATAGCGGTAGAGTCTACATGCAGAACCGAAGAAAAGACCTTTGGAAAGGAAAACGGGCAACGACAGCCACGAAATCAGAATTCAAACAGAATTACGCTGGAGAAACAAAATCCAGACGAAGAACACTAAAAAACCAAAAAGAATTCTTTTTCACGAAGAGGCCTGATCCGGTTCGGCAGTGGCGAGGGAAAGGAGGAAGGGGGGCGTTGACGGTGGCATTGTTCTCGAAGAGGCGAATTGTAAATATCTTTCGCCAAAATGGGGGCATTTTGTTTTTTAATTAAATCAAAAGTCAAAGGTTGCCCCATTGTTTTTCCGAATACAAATGGCGCCCACTTTGCTTTTTACCTTACGTTCAGTCGTGTTATCCTTTGTTATTATTTTCATTATTATTTTCTTTCTAAATTTTTTTACCTAATTCTAAATCGATCAGACATATTATAATAATATCTATAATTTCATAACTACTACATACATATTTAATATATTTAAAAATATTTATATTACAACAACTATAATTTTATAGTTGCTAAAATATTAATTCATCTATTATTCACATTGTAACAATTATAGTTTTATATTTGCTACTGATCTTGTCCAAAAATAGTGAAAACAATTAACTAGGGATGTGGCTCTACGGTTGATTGTGTGATGACTCCGCTCTACTCTGTAAAATCAAGAACATCAGTACCGGACCAGAAAAGGAGTCTCTGACGTTGGCCCTCCGACGCTTAAGTTAGTTACCGGAATAATAGAAAGACAACAAGAGAGCTATAGCAATAATAGGAGTGTAATCATAAATAACGTATCCTTCTGCTGGTGTATGAGTCCCCTTTATATAGTACTCTAGTAGCGGATGTGCACGCTTCTCAAGATACGTGCACATTTTACCAACTGTCCTATGAAAATACAAGTCAGAAAAATGCTCTTAACACCTTTCCGTAATAGGGTGTGCAAATCCCTGACATGATAGTGGAAACTTCTGTCGTATAGTTTACCTACTGACCATGCCATGCTGTCAGCAATACTAACTCTTAGAAGGATGTGATGAGTTAAGCAAGGGGTTTCACTGTTTGGCCGAACGAGTGAGTCACTCAACCGGGATCCCCCACTCAGTCGCTCAAGAGTGTCCTTCTCCACCGTTGCTAGGCTTGGTGGTTGTTCCTCGTCCAACCGGACAGGAGGTCTGGTCGGACTAACTCTCAATTGGTCGTCACCATCGCACACATTTGTTCTCCTCTCTTTGGTTGTTCGGCTATCGGGGCATTGTCCAACGCCTAGCCGGACGGGCTGAGCAAGCCCTCCTTTCATTGCACGGGTTGTAATACCTGATCGGACCCTACTTGGCCCGATCGACCTACTGCTATTTTCGTTCGGCCAACTTTGGTGACTCGATGATTCTATACCTTTGACCGCCTTGACCTTGACCTCCACGTCAACTGCTTGACCTCCATGTTGGCTGCTTTTCCTACCTTTGACTCATCCTTTTACCATTGTATCAGCTACAATATAGATTTGATTTCTTTATCTAACATTCACATTATATTAGATAGAAAACTATAACGGCTACAATATGTGTACCCCGTAAGCCTCTAGTATTAATTTTTTATTTTTTAATTTCACTTCCTTTAGCTTAAATACTGAATCCTAAATGCTAAATGCTAAATCCTAAACTCTAAACCTTATTTTTTTAAAATAATACTAGGTACTTATGAGTGAGTCCTCACTGATGGGTGTATAAGGTAATATTTCATTATATATATATATGGAGGGGTGATATATTGCATACTCATCTGTGAGCACCACATGAGAACCTAATGTTTTTTTTTTATTTTCACTTCTTTTAGCCTAAATAATATATTCTAAATCCTAAACTCTAAACCTTAAGTCCTATTTTTTTTAAAAAAAATTAAAAACAATAATATGGTTTATGTAACCAAATCTATACACCACAATAATATGGGTCTATGAAGAAAAGACAATATAAAAAGAAAAAGACCTATGGTGACTACAAAACCCAAAATTAGACCAAAGAAAACTTATTCTAATAAATTACATATTGATGTAATGAATCAGGACAATTTATTTTCTGCTTGATCCAATAGGAAGAATCTTTACACTAGAGAAGCTAAATTGGTGGAATGCAAAAATCTAGACTTAATAGAAGTACAATCTGACATTTCCAATGCATCTTCTATCTATTCGATTATGTCAGTAGATGATATGAAAGAAGCATCATCATCTTCAGACTATACATAGTCAACTCCTTTCTTCAGCATCCTTACGGACTTGCCGAAAAAATATGGAATGACAAGTTCTCCTTTTCAAACAGAACTAATTAACTTAGAGGAACAATTAGAAGTCTTTGTCTGAATGTATCGCCAACTTATACCTCAAAGAATAACAAATCTCCAATCAGCTCAAAGAATTTGTGAGCATGAACAGAAACTTAGGGATGAAACAAATAATATTTCTTGTTTTATTTGTGGATATTACCCATCCATAGATAAAAAAAGAACTTTCAATTATGCAAAAACCAATGTTGCAACCTCTACTCAGAGCAACTTTTCAATATCTCTATTCCAAAAAATCCCTTTGTCAAAGGCAATACAAGAAATGTACTATTTGAAAGTAGAGTGTCAGTCTTGGAAACTAGAATGAATCTATTAGAAATAGAACTAGCCACTTTCAGAGAAAATACAAAGGTAAGGGTATTTTTCTCACACAAACTGATATCAAAGACATAAATCTTGTGTTTATTAAAACACTTAGTATCTATACTACTAGCCACTCTATCGATGTTAGAGTTCAATGTTCTTTGAATATACAAGGCAATAAGCTTACTCTACATGTTTTTTAGATAGTGGAACAACTAACTCCACTATTGATGAAGACCTTCTACTTTTCTTTCTACTTACCAATCTAATTAAAACCACTAATACTCCATTAGTAATTATCCAATTTGATAGCCAAAAACTAGTACTAAATTTGTTACGAATGCCCAACTTCATTTCTATACCAATTGTGATACTTTTAGTACCCCAATTACACTCAATCAATTATGGATTAGACCATTACCCCACAAGAATATATAGGATCGTTCCATATTGATAGAGGGGGAGGAGGGGGGGTGAATATTGATTGTTCTTTTTTGTGCACTCCCATCCGTTCTATCAAAATCGTTAGTACTCAACGGAATCTAAAATAATAAACAGACAAAAAGAAAAGACACACTTTGCTTAGCTGATCTAGAAGTCCTGAGTGCAACGCACCTTTCCTAGAGTTTCCCTTGTCGCAGAGCTTCACGTCGTAGCTTTCTTTTTGAGCACATGGAGTAAGAGTGGTCGTAGAATAAATGTGTTAAACATAGAGCCTTCGTCTCCTTTTATAGAGTCAGATCAAATCTTTATCTGGATCAACTTTTATATGGGTGAAGCCATATTTGGATGAAGTCAAATCTGATTCAAGTCCTATCTCTATTCACATCATCTCACTTATCCTTATCCTCATCCAAATCATAAAAATGAACTAGATCGTTTGCCACATCATTTTCCATGCCAATATTTCTGGTAACTCAACAATCTAGACCGAATCTAGTTAGTCTATCAATTCACTAGTTCAGGTTACTGAATCGGTTTAGGTCCGGTTCGACCTGAGTCAAGTCTGATTCACCCATTTGTATTTATCTACTCTCTGTTTTTTCTTTCAACTACAAGTTCTTTTAAAACAATCATACAAAATACAAACAAGTAACATAACCTATATTTGTAAGTCTTCTTGACCTACTAGAGCTACCTTTTGCTTAAAGGTCTCTCCTCCAAGTCTACCATCGAAGGATCAATCCCTTAGGATCAAGCCATACTCCTGTAACTTTACCTAACCTAATAGGTGTTAGAGTGTATACTAAAAGCCTAGCTTTTGTAAACATTTATTTTTGAAATAAAGAATCATTTTTGGTCAAAAATATCTATATTTATGTTAAGTGTAGTTGTTCAATTAATTTATATCGTAGATAACATGGTGTGTGGTGTCACACACAGAAAATCATATTATCAGCTCTTTATAAATTATAAACAGTTGCTCACGACTAAGATGGAAAGGAGCAAACCATTGGAATAGTCGTAGTGTAATTAGGTATTAGTTTATCTTGACTAATAAATTACACTAGTACACTCTAAGTGTATTGAGTAGGACCATTTTAGGTAAGTTCTTTTTATACTGACTTAATAAAAGAACTAAACCTCAGTTATTATAGAAGTGTGTGCTCTTAATCCTAATATGATAACAAGTACATATATTTAGTATTTATTTCTTTGACTTATCAAAGGGTGAGATTTAGCTCGATAAATCAATAAGCCCGATAAGTTGAGAAATGATATTACTTATAGTGTGTCTTGTTGATTATAGAAGGAATCTGTGTCCTAGTTATCTAGGTTGAGAATGTCCCCAAGAGGAGCTCATAAGGATTGTCATGTTAAACCCTACAGGTGAATTTAGTCTGACATGACAATAAAGTTGAGTGATACTACTCTTGGAGCTAGATATTAATAAGTGAGTTGTCAATAACTTACTTAATTAATGGACATTCATTATTTTAAACACAGGGAGACTAACACACTCATGATAAGAAGGAGCTCATAATGTAATTTGGGATTGGTGCGGTAGTGCAACAATAACTCTCTAGTGGAATGAATTATTATTGATGAACTTGAGTTATGTGTTCAGGGCGAACACGGGATACTCAAGCTCGCTGGAAGGCCAAAACCAATTTCTCCTCTAGGTCCCTGTCGTAGCCTCATTAAAGCCTCAAGTCCATCTAAATAAAAGCCCTTCTTGGTGTCCAAGAAGGAGGCCGACCCATTGCTTGGTGACCAAGCAAGGGTCGGCCACCATCTCCTTAAGAGGGCCTGTAACGACCCACCTTTCTACACTACTACTATTCTCTAAAGGTGGACGCTACTTGACTACTAACTCTACTTAACCGGTATGATTAAAAATCTTTAGGAAAACCCTACCGAAAAATTTCGGCAGAGTCTCCCCTGTACCGGTGACCCCAAACTGGGATACATAACATATATACTCAGCCACAGGCGGCTGGAACAGATATTTTCACAACCACGCAGTATAATAGCACAATAAAAATATGAAACTACTCTAGCAATGGCAAACAACCATATCACTCCAACAATAGGAGGTATCAAACTACAAATGCGGAAATAAACTCAATTACAATCTCAACTTCATCATAGCATTAAGGAGAAAAGAAAATGAAACATAACAAATCTTAAACTAAGTGAGTTCTTTAGCTAAGTCTCAAGGATCTCCATAGTCCACACATCACACACCGTCACAGCATCTCCTTGTCGCCTTCTTCCTTATATTTTAGCTCTTCCTTTATCTGCAGTAGGAGGAAATGCAGTCTATAAGCATAAAGCTTAGTGAGCGCTATCTACTCACAAAACTCGATACGTGTATATAAATAAAACACGCTAAAACCGAATACTAACACGTAAAGCTACTCATGCTCATAAATAGCTAAGAATCAACTAATGGAAAACTAACATACGATAGCTACAAATGCTCGTGAATAGAAGAAATCATATCATGTTAATCAAATACTAAACATGATAGCTAATCGCTCATAAATAGAAGGAACTAATCAAATACTAAACATGTATAGCTAATCATGCTCATAAATAGCGAAGAAACTAACTAAAAAGCTAACATGTAAAGCTAATCATAGAACTATCATGTGTATCAATAAGAAACTGAATTGATACCTAAGCTAAACTAATTAATGCTAAACTGAGTCTAACTTTTATTCACATAACTAATTTGTGAAGTTTTGAAAACTATTTACATAATAGATCAAAATAGTAATCATGCTGCTGATGGGCCCGGCAACTGTACTTGCTGTGCGCGCATCCCTAACTAAACCCGGGATTGCAAGTTCCGAGTCTAGTAGGGTTTACTAGGTTATCTAAACCTAGGGACGACTGTGGGAGCCCAACCCAATGGATATCTAATCCAGTACAGTGCCTTTGCTGAAAATAAAATACTGATTTCATAATTAATTTTCTTACCTTGCTTTAACTAGGTTATCTGAACCTAGAACTAGGTTATCTGAACCTAGAACTAGGTTATCTGAACCTAGAACTAGGTTATCTAAACCTAGAACTAGGTTATCTGAACCTAGAGGCGACTGTGGGAGCCCACCCATTGGACATCTAGTCCATAAAAGCTGTAGCAAGACTATATAAGCTGAATTAAATGCTTCTCCTGCATTAACTGAGCTATTAAAATGCCTACTGTGGCATTATATTGAGCTAAGCATTTTATCAAGCACTTGGTGTGCACTAGAACACACCCTACGTACTGAAAATCTGTATACAAAGCTTAACATAAATCCGCATGCAAAGCTTAACAAAAATCTGCATATTAAGCCTATCAAAATCTGCATACCTTACTTATAAAAATCCGCATGCTATAAAAATAGAACTGCTCATGTTATTCCAATAGCAAATAGGAAACTAGAACAACTTAAGCATGCTGTGAAAGTAAAACAAATTCAACTACTAGGCATGCAATAAAATCTAGAAAATCTGCTCATGTTATTCTAATAACAAAGGAATCTTAGAAAATAAAGGAATCATTGCTGCATGGAATTAACAGAATATCATGCTCACTAAATCATCACAAAAGGATCTAAACTACTATGAATTGGTGGCTGTTCTTGCCCATGAATATGCACAAAAGATCTATCCAAACATACTAAGATACCAAGTTGTGCATGCTCATCAAGGAAACTACACTGCTGTTCATGTTATTCTAATAGTAAGGAGAAACATTATAATTCAATACTGCTCGTGCTCTTCTAGTAATAAAGAAACTACACATGCTTAACTAATAACAAATAGAAAAGTCCAACAACATGCTAAATCATAAGTCTAAAGAATCTTTAGGAAATAAAAACAATCTTGAAACCAATCCAAAACTGTTCCGAAGTCATGAAAGGAAGACTAAATCCCTAGCAACAATTCTATATAGCATGATCCAAAACATGAAAGGAAACTAAAGCTCTATCAATTTCCTCAATTCTGTACAGTATAATCCAAGGCAAAGAAACTCATGCTCTGATTTAACAAACGAACTTCTGAAATTGAAGCTACAACACAACTAATGGAGCAAAACCGAAATCCAAAACCTTCCTGAACTAGCTATCCATGTTATTCCGAATCTCTCCTCATCTTCTTAAAACTCACGGCAGCAAAGAATATACGGATCAATCCGAATCAAAGAAGGAAACTAGAACAACTTATTCCTTACAGCATGTTTCAAAATAAACATCAAGAAGCTAACAAGAATTTGAAACCGACAACCACCAGCTAAACAAACAAACATGCTGTGAATGATAAGGAATGAAATCAAATTCCGAAATCAAAAGGAAAAGGAGATCAATGTCGCGGAACTACTCCTACTGCAGGTGAGAAGCAACTCACCGTGTGTTCTTGGATTCAAACCGAGGAAAAGGGGTTCTAGGGTTCGGAGACGGTGAAGATCTTGGCGGCTTCTTGGTGTTTCCGAGCTCCCCTCGTCGAGGTGGTCATGCACGGGTGGAGACCGGCCGGAAAAACCCTTCGCCGGCACCGGAGATCGAGCCCTACCGCCTGTTTCTTCGTTTCCGCCGCGAGAGAAAAACGCCGTCGCGAGAGGAGGAGAGGAGAAGATTTTCTCACGGGGAAAACCTAAGTTCTCTTCTTATAACTTTAATATTCTGTTAACTAACTATTGCTTAAATACAACTTGATTCGGGTTTTATTAACAAACCCGCGGCTGGTCTGTTGGTGGGCTGCGTTCTGCTTAAAGCCCAACACGAGGGATCGAATCCCAGCTGCAACCATTTTATTTCCTATTATTTTACTGTTCCTAACTATTACTTAAATATATATCGCTCCATATATAATTAACAAAATGAGCGTAGCTCAGCTGGTTGGGCCGGTTTTGCTTGGGTTAGTCCGACCCGAGGTCGTGGGTTCGAATCTCACCTTCAACGGTTTTTATCAAAACTTCTTTCTTTTTGTAACCCTATTAAACGACCTCCAAAAATTACATAAAAATACTCTAAAAATTCCTAAAAATCTCTAGAATATTTTAAAAGTATTTCCAAATATTTTATGGACATTTGGAACTTGAAATAAGGAAAATTGGGTCGTTATAATTTCGTCCTCGAACTTAGAATAATTCTGGACATTTTCTGTCTCATGCTGTCTCCACGCTCCCCTAGTAACTTTCTCGTGCTTCTGGTTCTACCAGATGACTTTTACTAATGACACTTCTCTGTTTCCTAGTCTCTTGTCTGCTCTGTCCACTATCTGTGTCTGCTCTCATAGCTAAGATCCTCTTGGATCTACATTGTCTGAGGTTGAATCACTTGGCTAAGGTCGTGAATACACTTCTTTAGCATGGAGACATGAAATACATTGTGTATTGCTGACATATCTTGAGATAAGTCTAGCTTGTAAGCTACCTTCCCAATTCTCTCTGTGATCGGGGTAGGGTCCTACGTATTGAGGACTTAACTTGCCCTTTTTCTCTTGGGTTCTCCGATGTACTCAAACTGTGCTTCTGCTTCAGGTTGGAATACGACTTTCTGTTTACGGCACTCTATGGAGGCACCGTATCTGATCAGGAAGTTCATTCCAAATATGACATCGTATTCAGTCATGTCTAGCACTATCAGATCACAAAAGAGTTCTCTGTCTGCTATCATGACTGGCACTGTTCTAAACCAGTGCGTGGATGCCATAACTTCTCCCGAAGGTAATGTCGTCAGAAACTGACTACTGAGTACCTCTGGGGGTATTGCTAACTTTTCGGTGAATGCCCTGGCTATATAAGAATGGGTTGCCCCAGTATCAAATAGAACAGTAGCACTATACTGTAAAATGTTAATCTGACCTGTGACAACTGTCGAGGCATTTGCTACGTCCTCTCTGGTGAGTGAGTAGATCCTCGCATTCGCCATAGCTGGAGGGGCTTCTAATCTGCCCTGGCTGATAGATGGACCTTCTAGAGCGGCCTGCATCTGATATAACTGAGCTGGCTGGCTGTTGCCGAGGAAGACCGGTCTTGTTCGGGCACTGCTTGGCCATGTGCCCTTCTTGTCCACATTCAAAGCATCCTCGTATGCCCTCGCGACAAACCCCGGGTGGAATTTCCCACAAGTAGCACACTTTGGATAACTGGGTCCTCCTTTCGGGTCACTCCCTGATTTGCGCTTGCCGTTGGAGTTCCCTTTCCACCAGAGCTGTGGCCTTGCTGTTTTTGAGTGTGAGAGTTTCCTTGGCCTTTGGACTCGAGGAGACTTGCTTCTGCTGTTCTGGTAGTGCTCGGTGATCAGAGCACTACTCACTAGTTCTTCTGTGGTTTGTGGCCTATGGATGCCACCGGCCACATTCATCGCTATTTCCGGCCTCAACATTTTGAGCATCAGCCGAACTCGTTCCTTTTCTGTGCTGACTAATTCGGGACATAGACGAGCCAGTCTGTTGAATTTCTTCATGGCTTCCTCAACTGATAGGTTGCCCTGACGAAACTCCGTGAACTCGTCGTAGTGGCGGTTTGTGACCCGCATGTGAAAGAACTCCTCGAAGAATTCTTTCTCGAAGTCAGCCCATGTCATCTGGTTCACTGGGCGCTTCGCTCTGACTCTCTCCCACCACATACGTGCGTCTCCTGTCAGGCAGAAGGAGGCACACTTCACCTTCTCCTGTTCTGGCCAGTCCAGAAGCTCCATCGTGCTCTCCAGTGTTTTGAACCAGGCTTGAGCATCCCATGGTTCGCTGGTGCCTGAGAAGTTCTCGGGCTTGATTCGCTGCCACTGGATCAGGTAAGCCTCTCTCTTTGCTTCCGCTGCTGGAGCTACTGGTGCTGTGGGCTGGACTGGTGGAACCTCTACAAATGCTGGGGTCGCTAGGTTAGGTTCCGGGGTGACTGTGGGAGTATTCTGCTGACTAGCCTTTAAGGTGGCTATCTCTTGTTGCTGTTCAGCTAGCTGCTGCTGTAACTGAGCCACTAATGCTGTAAGGTCTGGGAGGGGCACTGAACTGCCTGCCTCTTGCTGGGGCTCAGTAGCTGGTGCCTGCTTAGCTGGGCGTCCTCGTGCCATTTCTAAAGACATAGAGGATGTACATAACTAATCTAATCACGTTTAACTAGCTACTATAAACATGTTAGAGGCTATCTCACATAAGCATGCTATAATTATTCCTAAACATGAAAGCAAGAAACATAAATAGAGTAAAGGTATTCTTACTTGGAAGACGGCAAGGCTGATGCTGATGTGTGTGATGCTGGAGAATGGGAACTGCTCTGATACCAACTGTAACGACCACCCTTCTTACTACTACTACACTCTAAGGATGACCGTTACTTGACTACTAACTCTACTTAACCGGTATGAAAAATTTCGACAGAATCTCCCCTGTACCGGTGACCATATCCGTAAATACATAATAGTATACTCAACCACAGGCGGCTGGAACAGATATTTTCACAACCACGCAGTATAATAGCACAATAAAAATATGAAACTACTCAAGCAATGGCAAACAACCATATCACTCCAACAATAGGAGGTATCAAACTACAAATGCGGAAATAAACTCAATTACAATCTCAACTTCATCATAGCATTAAGGAGAAAAGAAAATGAAACATAACAAATCTTAAACTAAGTGAGTTCTTTAGCTAAGTCTCAAGGATCTCCATAGTCCACACATCACACACCGTCACAGCATCTCCTTGTCGCCTTCTTCCTTATATTTTAGCTTTTCCTTTATCTGCAGTAGGAGGAAATGCAGTCTATAAGCATAAAGCTTAGTGAGCGCTATCTACTCACAAAACTCGATATGCATGTATATAAATAAAAACATGCTAAAACTGAATGCTAACATGTAAAGCTACTCATGCTCATAAATAGACAAGAAATCAACTAACTGGAAAACTAACATGTATAGCTGCTCATGCTCATGAATAGCAAAGAAATCATATCATGCTAACTGAAATACTAAACATGTATAGCTAATCATGCTCATAAATAGCAAAGGAACTAACTAAAAAGCTAACATGTAAAGCTAATCATGCTCATAAATAGCAAAGAAATCTAACTAAAAAGCTAACATGTAAAGCTAATCATAGAACTATCATGTGTATCAATAAGAAACTGAATTGATACCTAAGCTAAACTAATTAATGCTAAACTGAGTCTAACTTTTATTCACATAACTAATTTGTGAAGTTTTGAAAACTATTTACATAATAGATCAAAATAGTAATCATGCTGCTGATGGGCCCGGCAACTGTACTTGCTGTGCGCGCATCCCTAACTAAACCCGGGATTGCAAGTTCCGAGTCTAGTAGGGTTTACTAGGTTATCTAAACCTAGGGACGACTGTGGGAGCCCAACCCAATGGATATCTAATCCAGTACAGTGCCTTTGCTGAAAATAAAATACTGATTTCATAATTAATTTTCTTACCTTGCTTTAACTAGGTTATCTGAACCTAGAACTAGGTTATCTGAACCTAGAACTAGGTTATCTGAACCTAGAGGCGACTGTGGGAGCCCACCCATTGGACATCTAGTCCATAAAAGCTGTAGCAAGACTATATAAGCTGAATTAAATGCTTCTCCTGCATTAACTGAGCTATTAAAATGCCTACTGTGGCATTATATTGAGCTAAGCATTTTATCAAGCACTTGGTGTGCACTAGAACACACCCTACGTACTGAAAATCTGTATACAAAGCTTAACATAAATCCGCATGCAAAGCTTAACAAAAATCTGCATATTAAGCCTATCAAAATCTGCATACCTTACTTATAAAAATCCGCATGCTATAAAAATAGAACTGCTCATGTTATTCCAATAGCAAATAGGAAACTAGAACAACTTAAGCATGCTGTGAAAGTAAAACAAATTCAACTACTAGGCATGCAATAAAATCTAGAAAATCTGCTCATGTTATTCTAATAACAAAGGAATCTTAGAAAATAAAGGAATCATTGCTGCATGGAATTAACAGAATATCATGCTCACTAAATCATCACAAAAGGATCTAAACTACTATGAATTGGTGGCTGTTCTTGCCCATGAATATGCACAAAAGATCTATCCAAACATACTAAGATACCAAGTTGTGCATGCTCATCAAGGAAACTACACTGCTGTTCATGTTATTCTAATAGTAAGGAGAAACATTATAATTCAATACTGCTCGTGCTCTTCTAGTAATAAAGAAACTACACATGCTTAACTAATAACAAATAGAAAAGTCCAACAACATGCTAAATCATAAGTCTAAAGAATCTTTAGGAAATAAAAACAATCTTGAAACCAATCCAAAACTGTTCCGAAGTCATGAAAGGAAGACTAAATCCCTAGCAACAATTCTATATAGCATGATCCAAAACATGAAAGGAAACTAAAGCTCTATCAATTTCCTCAATTCTGTACAGTATAATCCAAGGCAAAGAAACTCATGCTCTGATTTAACAAACGAACTTCTGAAATTGAAGCTACAACACAACTAATGGAGCAAAACCGAAATCCAAAACCTTCCTGAACTAGCTATCCATGTTATTCCGAATCTCTCCTCATCTTCTTAAAACTCACGGCAGCAAAGAATATACGGATCAATCCGAATCAAAGAAGGAAACTAGAACAACTTATTCCTTACAGCATGTTTCAAAATAAACATCAAGAAGCTAACAAGAATTTGAAACCGACAACCACCAGCTAAACAAACAAACATGCTGTGAATGATAAGGAATGAAATCAAATTCCGAAATCAAAAGGAAAAGGAGATCAATGTCGCGGAACTACTCCTACTGCAGGTGAGAAGCAACTCACCGTGTGTTCTTGGATTCAAACCGAGGAAAAGGGGTTCTAGGGTTCGGAGACGGTGAAGATCTCGGCGGCTTCTTGGTGTTTCCGAGCTCCCCTCGTCGAGGTGGTCATGCACGGGTGGAGACCGGCCGGAAAAACCCTTCGCCGGCACCGGAGATCGAGCCCTACCGCCTGTTTCTTCGTTTCCGCCGCGAGAGAAAAACGCCGTCGCGAGAGGAGGAGAGGAGAAGATTTTCTCACGGGGAAAACCTAAGTTCTCTTCTTATAACTTTAATATTCTGTTAACTAACTATTGCTTAAATACAACTTGATTCGGGTTTTATTAACAAACCCGCGGCTGGTCTGTTGGTGGGCTGCGTTCTGCTTAAAGCCCAACACGAGGGATCGAATCCCAGCTGCAACCATTTTATTTCCTATTATTTTACTGTTCCTAACTATTACTTAAATATATATCGCTCCATATATAATTAACAAAATGAGCGTAGCTCAGCTGGTTGGGCCGGTTTTGCTTGGGTTAGTCCGACCCGAGGTCGTGGGTTCGAATCTCACCTTCAACGGTTTTTATCAAAACTTCTTTCTTTTTGTAACCCTATTAAACGACCTCCAAAAATTACATAAAAATACTCTAAAAATTCCTAAAAATCTCTAGAATATTTTAAAAGTATTTCCAAATATTTTTATGGACATTTGGAACTTGAAATAAGGAAAATTGGGTCGTTACAGGGCCGGTCCCTTTGCTTGGTGACCAAGCAAGTAGGAGCCGACCACAATAATTCAAAGATGACGGGATGTTTTGAATTTTTAAAATATTCTCTTTGTAGATATCTACAAATTTTAAAAGAGAGATTTTTAATTTAAAAACTTTCCTTATTTGAATTAGGCCACATGGTTTAATAGAGAGTTTTAAAAGTTTTAAAACTTTCCTTTTTTAACCATCCTCATGGTTTAAGGAAAAAGGAAGAAAAGTTTTAAATTTGAAAATTTTCTATTTTTGTAACCATGTTAAAAAAGGAAATTTTTAGAAGAGAAGTTTTAAATTTTAAAAATTGTTTTAATTTTTAAAACTTTCCTTTTTTAACATTCACTTTAGGAAATTAAAAGAGAGCTTGTAAAATTTTATAAGAGCTTATAAAATTTTACAAAAGTTATTTTTCCTTCCTTATAGGGGTCGGCCACCCTTGCTTGGAGCCCAAGCAAGGGGCCGGCCAAAATTAAATCAAGCCAATCTATGATTTGGTGATTGATTCAATCAAGAAGAAAGAAAAGGAAAAATAAAAAGGGAAAAGGAAAAATAAGAGGAAGATTTTAATTTTTGTAAAAAGTCTTTCCTTATTTTCCTTGGACAAGTAATATAAAAGAAGGGGAGGGGAGGCCTCATGAGATAGCAATTCTTATTTTCTTGGTGGTGATCTCTAAAGTGGTCGGCCCTCTCTCCCTCTCTTTTCATTTTCCTCTCTTTTGCTCCTTGGTGGTGGTGGCCGAATATTAGAAGGAGGAGAAGCTCTTTTAGGTGGTGTTCATCTTGGAGGATCGTCGCTCATACGACGTCCAAGGCGAGGCGAGGAATATGGCAGAAGATCTCGAGGTCATTAGCTTACAAAGAAAAGGTATAACTAGTAATTTTCTTCCTCATTATACTAGTTATTTTTTTTGTAAGAATTCCAAACACAAGAGCATTAGATTCTAGTTTTTCATATTTGTTTCAAAGTTGTGTTTTTTTTTTTTTGAATTTGTAATTCGATTATTCCTTTTCGTTAAACCTAGAGTTATATAAGGAAATTAAATATTAGATTTCCTTAAAAGGCTTTGTCTAGGCGGTGGTGGATGCTCCCATACCCAAGAAGGCCATGTGCGTCGTCATGCAGTCCTGGAAGCTAATTTTGAAAATTAATATTTAATGGAATTTATAACGTAGGTGAATTTGGATCAATAGTGTTAAGTTCTGCTTGCGATCCAAGTCTAAACCATTAAGAACATATAAGTTAAATTTGAAATCAAAGATGTTAAGTTCTGTCTGCGATTCCTAATTTAACTTCTAAAGAACACAATAGGTTATTAGGAAAGGTTTGACACTTGTACAAAATTTTTTTACAGTGAAACCGGTACGATCTTCCTAGGACTAACCAACAATTGGTATCAGAGCTAGGGTTTGCCTCTGTGTTTAGAATTCAAATTAATTATGCACATGTCATACATAATTTAGGCAGGATAATGGTAGGATATGCTAACTCTTTGGTTGCAGGCTCCAACTATTATGGCTTATAGATGTTGTGTGTGATTGGAGCCTTGGACATGTCAAGGGCATTATTTATATGTGTGCATGATTGTATGTAACTAATACAGCAGGAGCTGTATTAGCCCTAGGATTTTAGAATTTTATTTTCGATCTAGATTACATGTACATTCCTTCATAGAATATAAGATCGATATATGTAAAATTCTATTTTTGTCGCAGATCGTATCTTTGCGAGACGTGGTGCTATTGAAGGACCAGAGGTGCAGCGGAATAAGAAGCAAGATAGATGCGACAACTTGACCCAATGGTGGTGGCTAAAAATGGCAGCAGCCAGGGTTAGAGCACACGGAGGACAGTGATGAAAAAGGCCATAATAGTTGGAAAATTAATTTCCAAATTTATTACTTTTATTTACTGTGTGTGTGTGTGTGCGCATGTGATATATGCTAGCATAGGTTAAAATTCCTCACCTTAAATAACTAGGTGGGAGAGGAATTTTTAAATAAATTCCATGGTCTCCATTAATGGTTTGTAAGTGATGCAAACAAACTTGCGTGTTGGCTCTGAGTGACTTCCTCTATATCAGATGAGTTTGTTTGCGGATCACTAGATCAAACTTCCATTTTGGGTGACTATAGGAAGTTAATTAAGAGCGTGTGATCTTCCCCATCGGAAGGGGTACAATTTTATTAATGGACTAAGTGTTAAGTAATGGTATACTCTTAGGCACGTCTAATACTATCCTCCCCATCAGAGTCACTGCTATTATTTGTGTGACCGAAGGAAAACCAACTATTAATTTTATTTGTCAAAAAGTAAGGTTGACAAGAATAAAATTAATGGGTAAAACCTCCTCTTTCAAATGTTTAATTTTGTATACGTCCACACTATCGTGACATGTAAAATTTACGGTGTTTTGAGGTGTTGGTTAATTTAAATAGTATTGTTTGAGGAATCAATATTATTTTAAATTTAGAGTCCTGACCAAAGTTATTTTTGTAATTCTTAGGATGACTTTCAACCCACTGTTCATTATACTGAAAGAGAACAAACTTACTGGTCCAAACTATATAGATTGGAAAAGAAACCTAGACATTGTTCTTACTACTGAGGGCTATAAATTTGTACTGACTGAGGCTTGCCCTAATGCGCCTAATGGTGAATCTACCTAAGAGGAGATTGAGTATCATAGGAAATAGGTAAAAGCAGATGAGATGGCGCGGTGTTACATTTTGGCTTCAATGTCAAATGTATTGCAACATCAACATCAAGATTTACCAACAGCTTATGATATAATGAACAATCTCAAGGATCTCTTTGGTCACCAGGATCGGGCCTCTAGGCAAGAAGCTATGAGAAAATTAATGACAGCCACCATGACAGAGGGTACTCTCGTGAGGGACCATATCCTAAAAATGATGGCTTATCTGAACGAAATACAAATACTTGGAGGAGAAATTGATGGGGAAACCCAGATCGATATGATTCTCCAAATGCTACCCAGAAGTTTTGAGCAATTCTACCTGAACTATAATATGAATAAAAGGATGAATTCATTGGCGGAACTACTGACAGAACTTCAGGCAGCAGAAGGGCTATTTCGTCATAATTCTCATATTCACTATGCTGAAAATGGTTCTACTTCTAAACCGAAAGGTAAGAAGAAGAAGAAACAAGTTACCTCAGCAAAGAAAGTGAATAAACCTCAGAGCATAGGACAAAAAGCTGGAATGAAGAAGCTGAAGGGCAAGTGCTTCATCTGCAAGCAGTCAGGACATTGGAAGACAGACTGTCCTTGTAGGAATCAGAACAATAATGGTATATCTCATGCTCTAGTAGTTGAAACATGTTTAGCGGTGTTATCTACCAACACCTGGTGTGTAGATACGGGAGCCACTGATCATGTCTGCAATACTTTACAGGGGTTCCAGGAAACCCGACGACTATTTGAAGGAGAGATAACCGTCTACATGGGCAATGCTACTAAAGTGGCAGCTGTTGCAGTGGGAGATGTTTACTTATCTTTTGATAGGAATAGAAGTTTGGTTTTAAGAAATTGTCTTTATGTACCCAGTTTTAGAAAGAATTTATTTTCAGTTTCTAAACTGTATTTGGATGGATATTCTGTTTCTTTCAATAACAATGTGATTATAAAGAAAAATAGGATTATTATCTGTTCAGGTGCATTGGTTGGCAATTTATATACTTTAAATCCAATTTCTCCCATAAAGCAACAAATAGAAATTAATAACACATCTTCTAATTCCAATAAGAGAAAGGAACCTTCGGAGATGAACCAAACGTATCTTTGACATCTAAGGCTTGGTCATATTAACTTTAGTAGGATTTAAAGACTCATAGCTGATGGACTCTTGGGTTCATTGGAGTTGGAAAATTTTTCAACCTGTGAATCTTGCTTGGAAGGTAAGATGACCAAGAGACCTTTTAAGGCCAAGGGGTATAGAGCCAAAGATACGTTAGAACTAGTTCATTCTAATTTGTGTGGTCCTATGTCTATCCAGGCAAGAGGTGGTTTTGAATATTTTATCTCTTTTATAGATGATTATTCAAGATACAGATACATTTACCTGATGCGCCGCAAGTCTGAATGCTTTGATAAGTTCAAAGAGTACAAGGCTGATGTGGAGAAATGTCTTGGTAAAAGTATCAAGACACTACGGTCTGATCGTGGTGACGAATACCTCTTAGCAGACTTTAGGAATTACTTATTAGAGGCCGGGATTCAATCCCAATTGTCTACACCTGGTACACCCCAACAGAATGGTGTGGTAAAATGAAGGAATAGGACTCTTATGGAGATGGTTAGATCGATGATGAGTTATTCAGAATTGCCAAATTCGTTTTGGGGATACGCTCTGGAAACGGCAACGCACATTCTGAACTTGGTACCTTCTAAATCAGTATCTTCTACTCCCACAGAATTATGGAATGGGCGAAAGCCCAGTCTAGGACATATTCGGATTTGGGATAGTCCAACACATGTGCTGAAATCAGATGCTGATAAGTTAGAATTTCATACAGAAGTTCGCGTGTTTGTGGGTTATCCTAGAGGGACGAAAGGTGGTTTATTTTATAGTCCTAAAGACCAGAAGGTCATTGTTAGCACCAATACCCAGTTTTTAGAAGAAGACTATATTATGGATCACAAGCTCAGTAGCAAAATTGTTCTAGAAGAACTTAGAGAGGATACGTCTACTTTAGTACCAACTGTACAAGATGAAGTACCACAAGAAACTGCAACACGTGTCACACATGATACACAACCACAGACAATGCCTCGTCGTAGTGGGAGGGTTATGAGACAACATGAGAGATTCATATTTTTGGGAGAGTCTTCGGACTTGATCCCAAGTAAAATGAACCTGATCCCCGGACATATGATGAAGCACTCCAAGATAAAGATGCAGTATCTTGGCAAAAGGCAATGAATTCAGAAATAGAATCTATGTATTCTAATAAGGTCTGGGAGCTTGTAGAACCACCTGATGGTGTAAAAACCATTGGATGCAAGTGGATCTATAAAAGGAAAAGAGGGACAGACGGGAAGGTAGAAACCTTCAAAGCAAGGCTTGTTGCAAAAGGGTATACTCAGAAAGAGGGAATCGATTATGAGAAAACTTTTTCGCCGATAGCTATGCTAAAGTCTATCCAGATACTCTTATTCATTGCTGCTCATATGGATTATGAGATTTGGCAAATGGATGACAAGACAGCTTTCCTTAATGGAAGTCTTGAAGGAAATATCCATATGAAGCAACCAGAGGGGTTCATTGAAAAAGGAAAAGAGCATCTAGTGTGTAAGCTTAATCGGTCCATTTATGGACTGAAGCAAGCTTCAAGGTCTTGAAACATCCAGTTCAACGAAGTAATCTAGTCATATGGATTTATTCAGTATCCGGATGAGTCTTGTGTATACAAGAAGTGTAACGAAAACGTGATGGTATTTCTTATACTATATGTAGATGACATTTTGTTAATTGGCAACAATGTCAAGGTGTTATCGGATGTAAGGGTATGGTTGCCCAAAAAATTTGATATGAAGGACTTAGGATAATGTGCACACATTCTTGGGATCAAAGTCATAAGGGATCGCAAGAAAAGAATGTTGTGCCTATCTCAAGCTTCATATATAGACACAATCCTTGCTCGTTTAAGCATGCAGAACTCCAAGAAAGATTTCTTACCTTTTAGGCATGAAGTTGCTTTATCTAAAGAGATGTCTCCGAAGACATCAAAGGAGATAGAGGATATGAAGGCAGTTCCTTATGCTTCTGCTTTGGGAAGCCTAATGTATGCAATCTTATGTACAAGACCTGATATCTGTTTTGCCGTGGGCATTGTTAGCAGATATCAGAGTAACCCTGGACAAGGACATTGGACTGCTGTAAAGCATATATTGAAGTACCTGAGAAAGACTAAAGATTATATGCTAGTTTACCAAGCAGACGATTTGCTCCCTGTAGGTTACACGGATTCAGACTTCCAATCAGATAGGGGCAACAGTAAGTCTACATCAGGCTATGTGTTTACTTTAGTAGGTGGAGCCATTGCATGGAGGACTGTTAAGCAGAAATGTGTATCAGACTCAACCATGGAAGCTGAGTATGTGGCAGCATCAGAGGCAACCAAAGAAGCTGTATGGCTCAGGAACTTCCTAATGGACTTAGATGTGATTCCTGGTTTACCTAAAATCATCACAATTTATTGTGATAATAACGGTACAGTTGCAAACTCGAAGGAACCATGAGCCCATAAGACAAGTAAACATATAGAGCGCAAGTACCACCTGATACGAGATATAGTCAAGCGAGGAGAAGTTGTCATCACCAAGATTGCATCAGCGGATAACTTGACAGATCCTTTCACTAAGGCCCTTCCGATGAAAGCTTTTGATCGGCATGTGATGGGATGGGAATTAGATGTATGACAGCAAATATGGCAGCTTAGTATTTTAGTACAAGTGGGAGATTGTTAGAGTGTATACTAAAAGTCTAGCATTTGTAAACATTTATTTTTGAAATAAAGAATCATTTTTGGTCAAAAATATCTACATTTATATTAAGTGTAGTTGTTCAATTAATTTATATTGTAGATAACAAGTGTGTGGTGTCACACATAGAAGATCATATTATCAGCTCTTTATAAATTATAAACAGTTGCTCACGACTAAGATAGAAAGGAACAAACCATTGGAATAGTCATAGTGTAATTAGGTATTAGTTTATCTTGACTAATAAATTACACTAGTACACTCTAAGTGTATTGAGTAGGACCATTTTAGGTAAGTTCTTTTTATACTGACTTAATAAAAGAACTAGACCTTAGTTATTATGGAAGTGTGTGCTCTTAAGACTAATTTGATAACAAACACATATATTTAGTATTTATTTCTTTGACTTATCAAAGGGTGAGATTTAGCTCGATAAATCAATAAGCTCGATAAGTTGGGAAATGATATTACTTATAGTGTGTCTTGTTGATTATAGAAGGAATCTGTGTCCTAGTTATCTAGGTTGAGAATGTCCCCAAGAGGAGCTCATAAGGATTGTCATGTTAAACCCTACAGGTGAACTTAGTCTGACATGACAATGAAGTTGAGTGGTACTACTCTTGGAGCTAGATATTAATTAAGTGAGTTGTCAGTAACTTACTTAATTAATGGACATTCGTTATTTTAAACACAGGGAGACTAACACACTCATGATAAGAAGGAGCCCATAATGTAATTTGGGATTGGTGCGGTAGTGCAACAATAACTCTCTAGTGGAATGAGTTATTGTTGATGAACTTGAGTTGTGTGTTCGGGGTGAACACGGGATACTCAAGTTCGTCGGAAGGCCAAAACTAATTTCTCCTCTAGGTCCCTGTCGTAGCCTCATTAAAGCCTCAAGTCCATCTAAATAAAAGCCCTTCTTGGTGTCCAAGAAGGAGGCCGACCTATTGCTTGGTGACCAAGCAAGGGCCGACCACCATCTCCTTAAGAGGGTCGGCCCCTTTGCTTGGTGACCAAGCAAGTAGGAGCCGACCACAATAATTCAAAGATGAGGGGGTGTTTTGAATTTTTAAAATATTCTCTTTGTAGATATCTACAAGTTTTAAAAGAGTAATTTCAAATTTAAAAACTTTCCTTATTTGAATTAGGCCACATGGTTTAATAGAGAGTTTTAAAAGTTTTAAAACTTTCCTTTTTTAACCATCCTTATGGTTTAAGGAAAAAGGAAGAGAAGTTTTAAATTTGAAAATTTTCTATTTTTGTAACCATGTTAAAAAGGGAATTTTTAGAAGAGAAGTTTTAAATTTTAAAACATGGTTTTAATTTTTAAAACTTTCCTTTTTTAACATCCACTTTAGGAAATTAAAAGAGAGTTTGTAAAATTTTATAAGAGCTTGTAAAATTTTACAAAAGTTATTTTTCCTTCCTTATAGGGGCCGGCCACCCTTGCTTGGTGCCCAAGCAAGGGGCCGGCCAAAATTAAATCAAGCCAATCTATGATTTGGCGATTGATTCAATCAAGAGGAAAGAAAAGGAAAAATAAAAAGGAAAAAGGAAAAACAAGAGGAAGATTTTAATTTTTATAAAAAGCCTTTCCTTATTTGCCTTGGGCAAGTAATATAAAAGAAGGGGAGGGGAGGCCTCATGAGATAATAATTCTTATTTTCTTGGTGGTGATCTGTAAAGTGGTCGGCCCTCTCTCCCTCTCTTTTCCCTTTGCTCTCTTTTGCTCCTTGGTGGTGGTGGTCGAATACTAGAAGGAGGAGAAGCTCTTTTGGGTGGTGTTCATCTTGGAGGATCGTCGCCCACATGACGTCCAAGGCGAGGCGAGGAATACGGCAGAAGATCTCGAGGTCATTAGCTTACAAAGAAAAGGTATATCTAGTAATTTTCTTCCGCATCATACTAGTTATTTTCTTTGTAAGAATTCCAAACACAAGAGGCATTAGATTCTAGTTTTTTGGATTTATTTCGAAGTTGTGTTTTTTTTTGTTTTTCGAATTTGTGATTCGATTGTTCCTTTTGGTTAAACCTAGAGTTATATAAGGAAATTAAATATTAGATTTCCTTAAAAGGCTTTGTCTAGGCGGTGGTGGATGCTCCCATACCCAAGAAGGCCATGTGCCTCGCCATGCAGTCCTGGAAGTCAATTTTGAAAATTAATATTTAATGGAATTTATAACGTAGGTGGATTTGGATCAATAGTGTTAAGTTCTGCTTGCGATCCAAGTCTAAACCATTAAGAATAGATAAGTTAAATTTGGAATCAATGATGTTAAATTCCGTCTGTGATTTCTAATTTAACTTCTAAAGAACACAATAGGTTATTAGAAAAGGTTCGACACTTGTACAAAATTTTTGTACAGTGGAACTGGTACGTTCTTCCTAGGACTAACCAACACTAGGCTTATCTTTTGGTTGAAGGTTACTCCTCCAAGTCTACCACCTAAGGGTCAATCCCTTAGGATCAAGCTACTCTCTTATAAGTCTACCTAATCTACTAGACTTCATGATTGGACTGCATCCAAGACTTTATCACCTAAGGCTTATTTCTTAGGATCTCCACTACCTAGCTTCACTGATTATGACTTCCATCACTTGACTTCAGTCACCAAGACTTTTACTTCCTAGCTTCACTTACTAGGGCCTAACTTTACTCACTAGGAGTTTCACCTTTTGCCTTCACTCACCGACGCCTAGCTTCACTCACTAGAGCCTAGTTTCACTCACTAGGACTTTCATCTCCTAGTTTCACTCACTAGGACTTTCTCTTTCTTAACCTTCAGTTAAGACCTCCTCTTCTAGTCATTTGGTCTTGACTATACTTCTTCTCACTAGTCGTCTAGTCAACTTTGACTTGACTAAACTTCACTCACTTCCAAACATTAAGTTAAGTTTGGATCAACCTTTGGTCAATCTGACCATACCTTATTATATTGTCAAATATCGAAACCCTAGAGGTTGATTGCTATTAGCTGGTGCTCACTGTACCAACAATCTTCTCCTTTTTGATATTTAATAATAATCTTAAGCTAGGTTTAGGTCTTAAGGGGTTTTGTGCCAATCTGGGAGATATTGGTTTATCTAACTTAAGGTTTACTCTCCCCCTTTAACACATATAAAAAATAACTAACCTAAGGGTTCCTTAGGTTTTGCACTAACATTAAGTTTTGAAAATGTTTTCATAAATATTTCTAAATGATTTTAAGTGTTTTCAAAAAGATTTAAATTTTCTCAAATTTTTTCGAAGCATAATTTTCAAAATAATTTTTAAGATTTTCAAAAGGAGTTTTACAGATTTGTAATTTTTTTTAAAATTATTTTATGAAATAATTTTAAAAAATATGTTTGATCTTTTAATCAGAACTCCTCCTTAACTTGACACATCCTTAAGAATATTTGTTAACCACAAGGAAAACTATCTATGTGTATTAGGGATTAATCCAAATCAAAAGAATATTTAAAGCATATTTTTTTAAAATAGTTGTCAAAACATGAGTTTTTAAAGTAAGTTTTCAAAAATATTTGTCAAAATTTTTCAAGATTTTTTCAACAATTTCAAAAAAGTTTTATAAATAATTTTCAAAACCTTTTCAATAATTTTCAAAATATTTTCATGATTTTTTGAAACAATTTTCAAAAAATATTTTTCAAAACATTTATAGGATTTTTCAAAGGCTAAAGTTTTTTTTAAAAAAAACTTCTCTATTTCAAAAGCATTTTTAATTGTTTTCAAAATAATTTTTAAAAATATTTCAACACTACCTCACCCTTAACCAGACATACTCTAGTTATCCTTGTTAATTATAAACAAAATCTTCCTAAGTGTCTAGATATTGATGTATGGATTCTAACTCTAAGTATTGGTCAACAATTAATATTTTCAAAGTATAAAAATTTTGAAAAAATTGTATGTATAGGTACATTCATTGAAGCATGAATTTCATTAAAACATTAATATATTGAATCACTATTTTGAAAATAACTTTGTAGAAAATAATCTATAGATTTTGAAAATATTTTCAAAGTATTTTCAATTTGATGGTCATTGTAATCTCAGTCATTCTAAGTGTCTTAATACAATTAAGTATGGTATCCTTATGAGTTTTGTGAGATATTTAGTCAATTTTACTTGATTTATTTTAAATTTTATAGATTATTTGACCTTATTTTAGATTTAGGTTTAACTATCAGTCAATTAAATAAACATTTCAAAAATTAACTTCCAAACTGTGGCAAGACACAAGTGCCTTCTTGGATATCGGAACAACGACATCACACCCCAGAGGAGTCTCTACCCGACAAACAGACAACATCTCCCCTGTAACAATGACAAATGAAACCTATATACATAACCACATGACTGTACAAGAAAAATATCTACAGCTCACATGATTGGAAAATAAACACAATCACGTAGTTGTATATGCATCTCATATGACTGAAAATAATCACAACCACGCAGTTATATAAGCAGCTCACATGGCTGAAACAAAAAAAAAACAATAGAAGACAATAAAGCTACACAGCTTACACGGCTGGTACAAACACAAAACCACACAAGATAATAGACTGACTACATGCCAATATAACTTATGTAACGACCCAATTTTTCCTATTTCAAGTTCTAAAAGTCCATAAAAATATTTAAAAATACTTTTAAAATATTCTAGAGATTTTTAGGAATTTTTGGAGTATTTTTACGTAATTTTTGGAAGTCGTTTAGTAGGTTTACAAAAAGAAAGAAGTTTTGACCAAAAATCGTGGAAGGTGAGACTCGAACCCACGACCTCGGGTCGGACTGACCCAACCGGACACAGCCCAACCAGCTGAGCTACATGGGCTTTGCTAACTAAGAATGGAGAGAAAAAGATTTAAAGTTTAGTTATTTGGGAAAAGCCTAGATATAAGAAAAGGCTTAAGTTTCTCCCGAACCGGAAATCCCGAAACCTAATTTCTCCTTCTCCCTCACGACGGCGTCTCCTCTTCTCGGGCGAAACCGCAGCCAAGGCTAGGGTTTCTTCTCTCCGACACCGGCGAAGGGCTTTTCCGGCGGGTCCTCAACCGTGTGCGACCACCATCATCGAGGAGGATCTGTGGGCGCAAGAAGAAGCCGAAAACTCAAGTTATCCGAACCCTAAAAGCCTTCTTCCTCTCCTTCAGTTGTAAGTGCAAGAAAACCGTGGTAAGTACTACTCACCTGCGGTAGGAGTTGCTCCGAGCTTCGTTTACTTTCCTTGCTTTCGGATTTTACTGTGCCGAGTAGGATGGTATGCTAGGGTTTTTCCTTTCTTTGCTTTGTTTGTCAAGCCGAATAGCTATACCTATTGGCGTGAGAATTTTGAGTTTTTGTGATTGACATGCTTCAATTGTAACAGTCCGAACAGCCTCTGATTCTAGCACTTAGTTCACATTTTAAGCATGCTTCAATTGTAACAGCCGAACAACCCCCTAATTCCAGCATGTAGTTCATGTTTTAAGCATGCCTGTAGCATTTCAGTGTTGTATCCTTGTACATCTACCTACTGCCCATAAATTCCAGCAAGTTGCTTTCCTTTTTGGGCCACGCAGATGGGCATAAACAACCCTTGATCTTTAGCATTTCAAGTTAGGTAATCTTGGTTAATTAGTAGGCATGATCAGCAGGTTATCTAAGTGACAATATTAGTTTTAGTACTATTCTTGAATACGAACAGCCCTATTTCTTTCCGGCATTACAATTCTGAAGTCTTTGCCATTAGATGAGCATGAACAATTCCTTTGTTTTGCTGTCGACAAGCATGAGTAGTACTAGTTCTTAATTCTGTTTCACTTGCAGTATTAGAATAACATGAGCAGTATTAGTTCTTAAATTCTGTTTCACTTGCAGAATTAGTATAGCATGATTAGTAAGTTCAAAGTTACTTTCTTTTGCTCTATTTTATAGCATGATTAGTAAGCTCAAGGTTGCTTTCTTTTGCTCTATTTTATAGCATGATTAGTAAGCTCAAAGTTGCTTTCTTTTGCTTTATTTTATAGCATGATTAGTAAGTTCAGATTTGCTTTCCTTTGCTTTGTTTTATAACATGCTTAGAGAGTTCAGATCTGCTTCCCTTGTGTTATTTTTATATAGCATGCTTGGTTAGTTGTAATCCTACACTTGTTAGATATATCTACAGGATTCTAATAAACTCTAATCAAGGAGTATGAGAAGTATGAGTAAAGAAAAGACTAGAGTTTAGTTAAAAAGAAATAACTAGTAAATTAAAGTAAAAGGCTAGTACCCGACTTCCAAGGTTGTCGTTAAATAAATTCAGGTGACCAATTCCAAGGTCTTGGCCCTATTAAGACTAAGGTCTTTACCTCATAGGACTAGAGGCTCGCTACCTCAGTCACTATTAGAGAGCGCGCAAAACAAAGATGGTACTAAGCCTGGGCCCAAAGAAGAAGCAAAGAGAAAAGAAAAGAAAAGAAAGAAAGAAGAAAAAAGAAGAAAGTAAAAGAGAAATTAAAAGATTAATTTCTGGTATAAAGATATAAGAAAATGAAACAAGTATTATGCTTAGAATCAATAGAAGTTAGTTTCTTTAATTCTGAGCCTACAGTAGTAGTTTCATTATTTTCCTATCAGTTAGTGAGTATGTTTAGTATTCAGTTTTATTTCTGTATACCATGAGTACATGCAGCTTTGCTTTTAGCATTTCAGTTTTAGTATTATTGCATTCTTTTTATGCACTTCGAGTTTTTGTGAGATAGATTAGTACTTACTAAGCGTTTCGCTTATAGTTTTATTTTTCCTCCTACTGCAGATAAAGGAAAATCTAAGATATGAAAGGGAGGCGACAGGGTGGTGGTGGTGATGAAGGTATGTGATGACTGGACTATGGAGAGATCCAGAGTTTGCTAGCAAACCTTCAGGACCTATCTGTTTAGAGTTTATGTTTGAGTTCTCTTCTTAAATACTATTATGAAGTTTTGTGAGATTGTGATTGAGTTTGATTCGTATTTGTAGCTTATCATGTCCTACTCTTGGAGTTATGTTTAGTTCTTATTGCTAGACTAGTTTTCGTTGATTATAGTGTGATTTTATTCTGCGTGGTTGTGAAAAATGTGTTCCAGTTGCCTGTGGCTGTGTATATATTGTTTGTATTATGGATTTGGTCACCGGTACAGGGGAGACTCTGCCGAAATTTTTCGGTAGGAATTCCTCTGGGGCCGTGATAAATCTAAGTGTTGCTAATATTAGCATAAGTGACACTAGTAAGTAGAGTAGTAGTTAGGTAACGGTCGCCCTTAAAGAGTAGTAGTAAGAAGGGTGGTCGTTACAACTTACACCATAATAAAAAACCCAAAATGAATAAAAGTGGCCACAAGGCTCAAAGCCATAAACAAAATAATATAACATAATACCAAGATCAAATACAAAGTGTTGGTGCGGTTAGCACTAACAATCTAACATGAGTTTTGATGAATGACAAAGTAAGTTAAGTTAAGTTTGTTGTAATTTAATGATCTAACTGAGTGTGCAAGAGAAGTCCATATAGGTCGACGGGCCGATCGAATATCTGGCAAGAAATCCAGCTAGGTCGACGGGCTGACTGGATAACTGGTATGAAGTTTATATAGGTTGACAGGTAGACCGAATATCTAGCACGAAGTCCAGCAAGGTCAACGGGCTGATTGGATAGCTGGCACGAAGTCCAGACAGGTCGACAGGCTAACCAGATGTCTGGCAGGATAGTAAGTTAAGGTAAGTCACTGGAGATAAGTGACTTGGTGAGGACGCGTTCCCTGTTTAAGGGAACAGTAGGCATCGATCCAACTTAGATTCATTTTGGAAATCTAAGTCGAGATCTTGATTAGATTCTGGTTTCGAGGAGATAAAATTTAATTAATACTCTGTTTTTTTTATAAATTGTGCTAACTTTTGTTTTGCAGTGTAGTATAATATTTATTGCCTCGGACTAATCTTTTTCTTGTAGGAAAAAGTTGTCCTAGAAAAAGGGGGTCCGGGCACCCAGGTGCCCAGAAGGGATCCAGGCACTCGGAATGTAAAAGTTTATCTCATCACAACGTGGAGCGAATGATTGACTGGGCTGACGTTACAGTCCAAGCACCCGAAAGGGATCCGGGTGCCCAGAGCTACCTATATAAGGAGCCCTCCACATAGAGCAAAAGAACATAACTTTCTTCTACGATTGCTCTGTTGCGCACTGTTCTTGTGACGCTGCGAAGCTCCTCCGACAATCTGCAACTCAGTTTCTTTTTCTTTATTGTCGGTATTCTTTTTATAATTCTTGTACTAAATCTTGTAATACTTTTGTAAATTATTAGTGATTACCCAACGAAAGCACTCTCACGTGTGGGCCTTGGAGTCGGAGTCGGTGAAAGCTTCGAACCAAGTAAAATTGGTTTTGTTAGCATTGTGTTTAATTTTCTATTTTCGCTACTTACTCAACAATGAATTTTTGATGATAGCTATTCCCCCCCCCCCCCCCCCCTCTAGCAAACTTTACGATCCAACAAGTGGTATCAGAGCAGATACCACTTTGATTTAGTGTAACCACCAAACAGGCAAAGGGGTGATCTTTTTTCTTTTCGATTTTAAGTTTTCGACATAATCCAAATTGGTATAGTTATCTCTTTGGAAAATTCTTTTTTGTAGCAAATTAAACTGAACTGGTGCAACACCAATTTAGTCTTAAATTCTTATTTTTCCACACTGCTAAATCCAAGACCAAGTCTTGGGATCCTCTTCCTTGTTTCTTTGTGTGTAAGAGTTATGACCCAAATTGAGGGATTCAGCACTTTCCGTCCTCCCCTGTTCAATGGTGATAACTTCCCATACTGGAAGAATTGAATAGAGGTCTATCTAAAGACTGACTTCGACCAGTGGTTCAACATCACCAGAGGCTACAAGGCTCCAGTTGATAGCTCTGGAAATCCAATGGACCCGGAACATTGGAACCTATAGATGAGGAAAAAAGCCCAAATAGACTTCAAAGCTCTCAACACTCTCTAGTGTGGGCTAACGAAGGAGGAACTAAGCTGCGTCGGCCCACACGAAAATGCAAAGGAACTGTGGGACAAGTTCATCGAACTGCATGAGGGAACTAGCGATGCAAAGGTAACCAAATGAGATCTTTATTTAAATAAGTTATTTAATATAAAAATGCATGAAGGAGAATCGGCGAGTCAACTCCACGCGAGGATAAAGAACATCCTCAACGGGCTTCACACCATCAACCACCAAATGGAGAACCACGACCAATAAGGTATGCTTTAAACGCATTTTCTCGAAATGCATTGTGGGCATCCATCATGGATGCCTGCAAAATTTCAAAGAATCTTTCTAAATTAAAGTTAGATGAATTATTTTGTGAACTTGAGATACACGAACAAACTAACGACAGAACCGAGAAAGGTGTTGCTCTTTTTATAGGTTCCTCCAAGAAAAAGTCAAGAACCAAGCTTGAATCTGAAGGTGAGTCTGACCAAGACTCAGAAGATGAAGAACACCTGGTGAACTTGGTAAGAAAAATGTTCACCAGGAGAAAGAAGAACTTCAACAGAAATGACCTGCAGAAGATCAACTCCACTACCGAACCAAAGAATGTGATCTGATTCAGATGCAACAAGAAGGGTCACTACAAGAACGAGTGCCCAAAGCTGAAGAATGACAAGAACAAAACAACCAAGAAGAAAGCACTCAAGGCGATGTGGGATGAATCATCAGATGAATCGGATGCTGAAGATCAGAAGCACCCAAGCTACCTCGCGCTGATGGCCCACGAATCAAAATCGGAGGATGAATCAGAAGACAGGTCCGAACCTGAATCAAGCCACGAGTCCGTACTCATTTCCGAAGGTTTCGATGAGGTATTCTTTAATTTAAGCAAAAAGTTTTTTAAAGTCATTTCATGATTAAATAGAAAATTAACTGAATAAGAAAATCAAAATAAGATGCTTCTTGAGGAAAATCAATGCCTCAAGGAACAAATTGAAAACTATAATCCAAAGCAAGTTGTAAAGCTTGAGAAGGAAAACTCAATATTAAAAATTGAAATTAATAAACTTAAAGGGATGTTAGAAAACTTTACAACTAGATCTAAAAACTTAGATTTAATTCTAAAAAATCAAAGAGGTGTATACAATAAATTTAGGCTTGGATACAAGTTTAGCTCAACAAATAAATCATTTATGTCACTTGTAACTCAAAATAAAACACAAACTAAAGCTTGGGTTCCAAAAGCGTGTTTAACCACGCAAGTAGGAATTAACCAATACTATATACCCAAAGATAAAATATATTATGTAAAATCAAATAACCCAAATCAAAATTTAAAACATAAAATTAAATCAACTAAACCAAAGTCAAACCATAGAAGTAATTACAAGACCAACTCAAACCCATTATCATCAAGTCTACTACAATTACAAAAGTAACCGACATAAACCCAAAACCATAATGTAAGAAATCTAGACCAATAAATTAGGGGTAGGTTCCAAACAAGTTGACACCTCCGAAAGTAACCTATTCGGCAGGTTAATTAGGATTAGAATAAAAAGGGACAAAAGTTTAACTTGACCTATGGTATTGGTGAAGTTTTGGATGATAGTAGGCTAGGGAAGGTCAGTCTATGCATGTCAAGGAAGATATGCCTTCAACTTGGTGCATTTGGCTGAGTGGAACTAACTGAATCTACCCCTTATGAATCCTAACCAGTTAGACCAAGGTTTTGTACTAAATTCAGTGGATAGGACTATTTGAAAAACCTCGAAGGCATGGTTACTCTAATGATGTCCAAGTGACTAACCATAGCCCAGAAATTTATCCAAAGAATGTCTATTTGTTGAGCTCAAAGCTAAATTTGAATCTAACACAAAGTTAAACAAAACCCTAAAATTGAATTTAACTCATCTCACAAAAATTATAGGATTTCTTGATTGGAAACATAAATCGGGTGAGCTAACTAAGGACTTAAATTAAATCAAAATTAAATTAAAATTAAATTAAATTAAACTTAAATTAAATCAAATTCAAATTAAAATTAAGTTAAAAATAAAATAAAATAAAATTAAAATTAAACTATTTTAAAAATTATTATTTTAAAAAATAATAAAAAATATTAAAAATAAACTTTAAATAAACAAATTAAAAATTAAACTTAAAAATTAAATTAAAAATTAAACTTAAAAATTAAATTAAAAATTAAACTTAAAAAATTAAATTAAAAATTAAACTTAAAAATTAAAAATTAAACATAAAAATTAAACATAAAAATTAAATTAAAAATTAAATTAAAAAAACTATTTTAAAAAACATTAAACTTAAAAATTAAATTAAAAACTTAAAATTTAATCTTAAATTTTAATTAAACTTAAATTAGAACTTAGGACTTAAAAATTAAAATGTAACTAATCTTAACTCCTACTTGTTGCAGGAAACCTAGTGGATATTGGACAGTGGTTGCTCTAAACATATGACTAGGGATCACACAAAATTCACTCATTTAACCTACAAAAACTTAGGAACAGTTGCCTTTGGAAATAACGACAAACTCAAGGTAATTGGGATAGGTAATATTGAACTCAAAACCGATTTCATTATAAATAAAGTATTACTTGTCGAAAAACAAAAGTAAAATCTTCTTAGTATAAATCAATTGTGTGATTCTGGATATAAGGTTAGGTTTCTTTCTACTAAATGTTTAATTAAGCACTTAGATAATCCTACTGTAAGCCTAAAAGGGTTTAGAAAAGACAATATCTATGCAATTAACCTAACCTCTTCTTCACTTAAGTGTTATTTAATACAAAAAGAAGAAACCTGTTTATGGCATAGAAGAATATCACACACAAACTTCAGAAATCTAAGTAAATTAAATGAATTAGTTTGAGGCCTACCAAAATTATTCAAAATTAGACTCAACAATTTCTAATGCTTGTCAACAAGGAAAAAAAACAAAATCTACTCACAAACCAATTAATCAACTTTAAACAAACTCAATACTAAAACTATTGCACTTAGACCTATTTGATTCCCATGGGATCAAATCAATAAATAGAAGTCTATATTGCCTGGTAATAATAGATAACTACTCTAGGTTCACCTGGATAAAATTCTTAAAAAATAAAGATGAAACATTTGAAATCTTTACTAACTTTTGCAAACAAGTTGAAAATGAAAAAACCTAAAAATTAAAAGAATTAGGAGTGACAACGAAGGAGAATTTAAAAATCTTAACTTTAACAAATTTTGCCTCGACAACGGTTACCATCACGAATATTCATGCTCTAAAATACCTCAACAAAATGGAACAGTAGAAAGAAAGAATAGAACCCTACTTGAAGCCTCTAGGACAATGCTGTGAGTATAACCTACTAAAATACTTCTGGGTAGAAGCTGTTTGCACAGCCTGCTATGTACAAAACCAAATCATAATAAATAAAACTCATATTAAAAGTTTATTTGAAATATATACTCACTAAATCCCTAAACCTGCGAGGAGGGTTAAATACACCCTATGTGTCGAAAACATATGCATATAACTAAACTAATGCACAGAAAATCAAACAGTAGCTATTATACTGCAGGTGAGGGGTTTCTTACCTCCTGTTCGTAATTTCTTACGATTCTATTCGCTAGAATTCCGGTGGAGATGATCTTCTCGACGACCCGCTCGCGTCTTCGCGTTCCTCTTGCGGAGAAGAACCTTTTTCGTGTTGGAGTCGTCGCTGGAAGATGAACCTATGGACCTTGGGCTAGGGCGCCGAGAGAGAAGGAGAGGGAGAGGGGGCGGCGGTGAGGTGAGGAAAAGAAAAGTGGCGTGAGGTGAGGAGGTGCCGAACCAAGAAATAAACCAAACCCCCTTTCTAATTAACTCCCTATTTATATTAAGTGGTTTATTTAACCAACTCGAATATAAATTTAACTAATTCTCTTTTCTTTCAGCACACCCCTGCTGGGGCCTCCTGGCTAGCCGGGTTCACTAAAGTCCCGGTTCGGTCCAAGGTTGCGGGTTCAATTCCCCGCATACGCTATTTACACGTCTGACTCTTTTTGCTACTTACGCTAATCGGAAAATTCCGTAAAAATATCTAAAAATTCCAGAAAAATCATAGAATATTTATAATACAGTTTCTAGAATTTTCGGGCATTACAGCTTGCGCTTATTGTTAGTCAGATTGTATTGTAGTATAGGAAATTAATGTTGATGCAATTTGCACTAACAGTCTAGCTCATGTTTTGATGAATGATAAGTGAGTGAAGTTAGGTGTTATTGTGGTGTAATTACTTTACCAAACATGTAGGAGTTGACAGGTCTAGAGGACTTGACACCAGGATGAAACTCAACTAGATCTAAGGACCCGATAGATAGTACGAAGCCCAGATAGGTCAAAGGGCCGACCTGATATTTGACATGAAGTCCAGTTGGGTCCGTAGGGCCTGACAGTTGGCCGAACTCCAATTGGGTATGCGAACCTGACAATTAACATGAAGATCTGGTGGGTCGAGAGGTTAGTCGACCGACTAAAAGTTGGTAAGTGAAGGTAAGTTACTTGAGGAGAGTGACTCGGTGAGGACGCATCCTGGTTGAGAGACAGTAGGCGTTGGTCTAATCTAGGTCTATTTTGGATCCTAAAATTGAGACCTTGACTAGTTCCTGATCCCGAAGGGATAAAAACTAATTAATACTCCTTATTATGATTGTATTAAACTTGTTTTGCAGGTTAGATATTGTCGTGTTGGACTAACCTAACTTACAAGGCAAAAGGAGCAAAAAAGGTCTCAGTTGAACAGTACCTGAGGCACCTTCAAGCATTGGAAGCCACCTTCGCACTGTTCATTGAACGCGCCTTCTGTGCTATAGAAGGCGCGTTCAAAAGGATAAAATTCAGACTTCATCGCAGATAAGAAGCAAGCTGTTCGGGATAAAGTTTTGACCATTGAAGGCGCCTTCAAGACTATGGAAAGCACCTTCCACACCCTTTAAAAGGGTATTTCAAGGAGCATTCAAGACAGAACTTCCATACGAGCTTCTACACATCAATTGGTTTTCCAACTGCTCTGGCTTGCTATTGCTGCCCCGCTCTACTACGACTTTACTATGCTCGACTGTCATCGAGAAGCAATCCAAATACCGAGCTCAAGCAGACGTCTACGAAAGTGTTCGATAACATAAATTACTATACTTAATTTCTACAAATGAGAAGTGTAGTGTGTTACACTTCTCCGATTCTTTTGTACTCAATCTCCTCTTCCGATGGTTATGGAAGAGATTTTTAGTGAATTACCTGTCGATAGGTCTATGAGACCTGTGTCTTGGAGTAAGAGTCATCGAAGGTTCCGAACTAAGTAAACTGACCAAGTTTGGGTGTTCTTTTGCTTGTTTTTCTACTTAACCTTCTAACTTAATTTTCCACCGCGCACTTTGATTTCAAAATCGAAAAATAAGATTTTTGAAAACCACATGATTCACCCCCTCTCACGTGCGTCTCGATCCAATAGTCAAATACCCTACTAAGCCCTTGTTTGTTGTTTAAGCTCATGCCTATACATCAGTGAAGTTAGACCAAGGGGTGATTATAGAGTATTATATTGGATGTGATTATTTATTTTTTTGCTTATCATTACGTTATTATATCATGACAACCATTGTTCTCCATTTGTGGTTGAGAGAGCCATTAGTGACTGTTAGTCTATCTCGTTGACCATTATCTCCCATTCATGTTTGAGAGAGTCATCAACGATCATGATACATATCCGTGGTAGTGTGTTGTCGCCCACAATTTGTAGCTAGATAGCTACATGTCCTATCTGTCTACTAGACCAGATAGTGGTAGCATGAGTTCGCTCACAAATAGTGATATTTATACACTCTGATTGCCCACTAGACTAGATTGTGGTGGTATGATTCCACCCGCACTTAGTAGCTGAGGAGCTAGATAGCTATCTCATTCTGTTTACCCACTAGATCAGATAGTGGTAGCATGAGTTTACCTGCAGACAGTGACCCTGACTGCTAACTATAACAGATAGTGGTATCATGAGTTTGCATGTAGTTAGAACTCGATATATATTTGTTATGGGCTTGCTATGTGTTTTCTTTATGTAGGTAATTTATTGGTTATACCTGGTGGAGCAGGTTAGTGATGGATCATATTGTTGTTTATGGTTTGATTAGAAGATGATTTTATATCAGTACTCTTATTTTGAGAGAAAGTATTTATTACCTGAGACTGCATCCTTTTGATCTCTTTATATATAGTATCATGCACTATTTTCTTATACCTACTTAGTTGTACTCACTACCTCTTATTTTTTTTGACCTTCCAGATTAGCAGATAGAGGATGTGTGTGTCGCTTAGAGGTCTTGGCTACCGGTACCATTTAAGTTCAGATTTCTTTTCGAGTTGTTTGATCTATGTTGTCGTTGCTTGTATTTATGATGTTTTGTTAGTATCGAATGTTTGAGGGTTAGTTTTATCTTATTTAGTTTAGTATATGTATACATACAAGCATTGACATAAAAATAAGTTATCGAGTTTTTAAGTCGCATCAATGTTTATTTCGCTTGATCTGAGTTCATATCGTATTTCTTAAATTATCACTAGGGGGTACCGTCTAATTTAGTAGATAAGTATACCATCGGGACGTGACAATTATAATAATTATGATTCCATAATTACTACAACTATACAAGTATAATAGTTGTTCCGTAGCTAGAGCTGTCAGACGGGCCAACCCGTGGTGGGGCGGGTCGGCTTGTGGCGGGCTAACCATTTGGCGGGGTGGGGCGGGCCAACCCGCCAACTTGGCGGGTTGGGAAATTTCCAACCCAACCCATTCTAAGGCGGGTTGCGGGTTTGGCGGGCAAACCCGCGGGCCCATCAAAAATTTTTAAAAAAATTAAAAAATATTTTATATCTTCAACATTTTACTTCGAAAAAGTTTTCTACAATTAAATGTATACATAAACATGTATTTTAAATATAAATGAACACAAATGAATACTTATGTTGGATGAAAAGTATTATTTTTATTTCAAAATTATAACAAAGAAAGATAATAAATTTGCCTAAAACTTAACTTACATATGTTTTTCAGCCCGCGGGCCAACTCAAGCCCGAGCGGGCCGACGCAAGCCAAAGCGGGCAAACCCGCGCGGGTCGCGGGCCTAAGCGAGTTGACCCACGGCGGACTTGGGTTGATAAAATTTCAACCCAACCCGCTTAAATTGTTTGGCGGGGCGGGCCAACCCGACGGACCTAACCCAAATTGACGGCTCTATCCGTAGCTGCTATAATATCATACTAAATTGTATATGTTGTAGTAGTTATGATTCATAACTGTTATAATATAATGTTGATTTATGCCGTGTTGACCAGAGATGAAATATTTATATTATAAGAGTTATAAACTATAGTTACTATAATATAATATTATTAGTGTTAATCAAAGTTAAAGTGTTATTATAATAGAATATTATCTAATATTGGAACAATAATATTATCTAATGTTGATCGAAGATGAAGTACGTATATTATCATATTTATATTATAATATTTATGAACTAAACAACATTATTTATTTTTATTGATTAAATTTGAAGCGTTCATGTTGTAACATATGAATTCGTAATTGTTACACTAAAGACAGTTTCAGAAAATACAATGTACTAATGGGAAATGAGATATTCTTTTAATAATAAATGCAAATGAGACGTTCTTATGACAATTCCAATATATATTAAAATTGCAAAATATACACTGATATACATACAGTAATTTAATAAAATAAATATAAGATTGTGTTTAATTTAACTGTGCGTGCTGAACTTATAAATGTCAATGCAAAAGATAATAAAATTTATAAATATCAATAACTCATTTATTTAAAAATTATATATATATATATATATATATATATATATATATTCTTTTAATAATAAATGCAATATCAGTGTATATTTTGCAGTTTTAATATATATTGGAATGGTCATAAGAACGCCTCATTTGCATTTATTATTAAAAGAATATATATATATATATAAAACTTAAAATGGACATGTCAAAGAAGAAAAACAGATTTTCAATTCCATTTCTCTTATCTCATTAGCTTCCCTTTCCAAAAGCATTTTCATTTGCCGTTCGACCGAACGATCGGATGGTCAAAATCATTTTGCCACGTCGATGGTCGAAGCCTTTTTGTAAACGTAACGTGGCATGATGGGTGACAAGTTCAGAATTTATGGTCCGTAATTCCTGGCGTGTTCTTAGTCTCTTTGTATGTTAGATCCTTTGTTCACCTTCCTACTTAGGAGCTCTAAATCTGATCCGGGGCGGGGTCTGGCCTGAATTCGGGTCCAGGCTAGGTCTGATTTGGACCGGCTTAGACCTGTAACTAGGTCAACGGGCCGGTTGCCCGTTGACCCGGTTCGCTGGGTCGAACTGGAACCGGCCCGGCAAGTTGCCGGACCGATTCCGATTCCATTGGTGCAAAACTGATGGACCGCCGGTTAACCTTTGATTCAACCCATCGGTTCAACATTTGATTTTTTTTTTCTTTTTTTTACCGACTTGAACTGTCGGTTAACCGGCGGTTCATAGCCGTTCGAACCGCCGGTTAACTGACGGTTCATAGCCTTTGGGAGAGGGTGAGGGGAGTTTTTTTGGGTATTTTTTTTTCAATGGTTAGGATCATTTGACCACTTTTTTTATCAATGACTATGATTTAGTGTTCATTACTATTCAAAACTCTATAAATAGAGAACTTATTTCATCATTTTCACACACATCTTCTCTATTCTTAATCTCAATTTCGTATTCTTTACACGCTTTCGTTTTCAATTTTCAATTACAATGGAAGGAGACCGCGGAAGTGCGTCATCTCGAGCTCGGAAGGGAAAGGAAATAATGAATTCGTAGGAGGAGGACCCCAATATTCAATCCACCGATGATGAGATCGAGCATCTTTCGAATTCGACACCTGAAACAAAAGGAAGTACCGATGCAATTACTTCTAAGGTTCGGAAACTTCCTCCTCTAAAGTCTTATATTTTTCACTAAACATTTTGAAGATGTCACTCTTCCATCGGGAGAAATGCGTGCAAAATGTAAGCATTGCAATGCTTCCTACAAATTCCAAGTCGGCGGCGACTATGGGTTGTTGAAACGACATATAGAAACGAAGCACCCGAGGAATTTAGACTCGATCGTTCTCAAACACAATTATCAAGATTTTTTTCAACTAGCGGTAGTACCGATTCTGGTTTATTTTTATATTCGGATAATAAATTAAGAGAATCGTTAGCTAAATTTATTTCCGTAAAACATCTTTCTTTTAGTTTTGAATTTAAATGTACATTTGAATATTTTTGTAAAGAATCTCTTAATCCATGTGCTAAACGTGTTCCTAGAACTACATTTACTCGTACAATTTAAAAATTAGTAAAACAAGGAAAAAGAAATTTAATTGATGAATTTAGTAAATTAAATAATAAAGTTTCTTTATGTTCCGATATTTGGAGTGATCATTGGCTAACACATTCGTATATGGGTGTGACTTGGCATTGGATCGATAACTCTTGGAACATAAAAAAAGATTGTTAGCTTATAGATTTTTTAATGAATCACATAATGCTCATAACATCGCATAATTATTATGTTTAATTTTAGAAGAAAATGACTTAACTCATAAAATATTTTCAATATCATTAGATAATGCTAGTTCCAATACCACTTGTATAGATGATCTAAAATTTGTTTGTCAACCTATTATTGGCGGTTTATTTTTTCATATTAGTTGTGTATGCCATATTTAAATTTTAGAAAGTTATATTAAACTAATTAGAATTGTAATTTCTTATTTATGGTCTCATCTATCTATAATGAAACAATGGGATAGGTTTTGTAAAACTAATGGAATGAGACTTAAAAAATTTTCACGTGATGTACCAACACGTTGGAATTCAACATACCAATTATTACAAGATTAATTTGAATATAAAGAATTATTATGTTCATTTTTTGCACCAAATACTAATACTAATATATATTTATTTTCACAAAATGGAATATTTATAGTAATATTTGTGAAATTTTAAAAGTATTTAATGATGCAATTGAACAACTTTCCGGTGTTTATTATCACTGCTCAATTAGTTTTAGAAAAATTTTCTAATATAGTATTAGTTTTAAATGAACATATTAATAATGAATTTTTATCTCCTTGTATCTTAGCTACAAAAACTAAATGGGAAAAATATTTTTATTTTATTCTTGAAATTTATTTAATTGCATTTGCTTTAGATCCTAGATTTAAATTAGAAGTTTTATGAGAAATGTTAACTTTATATTACGACGCTTTAATTCTAATTAAAGATTTTTATTCTCCTGATTGAGTTAATATTATATATAATATTAGAATTTATTTATATGATATTTATAATCAATATTATACAAAATATGGAACACAAATTAATATTTCTGAAATACAACAAACTACTAGTAATAATTTAAAACTTACAAAAGCACAACTTTTATCAAATTCGATATCTTAAATTATGTTAGTTAGAGCCCTAAAGCCAATCATTTGATGATTGTTGTATGGACTCATTGTATCATATTCTTATATAAATAAAGACATTTGTTTTTGGCTATTATACTTACTTGTATTGGTGCCAAATAACTAAGTATAATAGCGACCTTGAGTAGAAGGTTCCCACCTATATCAATCGATTGGTTGAATCGATAGTGAGATGATATAGGAAACACTACTCTTAATCATTCCTAGTCGAGTATTAACATTCAGGGACAATGTTAATACAATAAGACTAGCATGTAGGTCAACTCGATGACTTGATCTCACAAGTCATGGATATAGAGATATCAAGTTGACACATGGGTATGCATTGGAGAATGCATGTATACTGAATGACCTGCCATGAGAAAGTATCATGGATCGTTATATGAGTGTCATATACTTTCTCATGTGGCTATTAGTATGACTACTAGTCCTTGGACCTGAAGTCACCATGGATCCCTACATAAGGAGTTACGTACTTTGGCTTCGTCAAACGTCACCCGTAACTAGGTGGACTATAAAGGCGATTACTGGGTATGTAACGAATTATGCAGAGGGATGTGAGTGATGTCGATGAGATCTATCCCTCCTATATGACGGGAGCGACATCGATATTCTTGATAGAGTGAGACCACGAAGTGTATGTCCATGCCCAAATGAGTCAATATGAGATATTGAACTCATTTGATTGAGTGAGTCTACTTGGAGTTCAAGATTTAGATTGATTAGAGGATGACACGGTCTATGTCTCACATTGATCAATCTAGATGTCTAGGATAGAAGGACAATGTCATATATTGTGAAGAGTCACAATTAGTAGTCACAAGGTGATGTTGGATCTCAACATTCTTGTAACTTGGGTAGTAATGATGTATTGCTAGATACCGCTCATTACTTATGCTTCTAAATGAGTTTAGGAGCATTGCCAACGTTACAAGAACCTATAGGGTCACACACAAAGGACAATTAGATGGAGATTAGGTTCATATGATGAACCAAGATGATTAGATTCATGTGATGAATCAAATTGAATTAAGAGTAATCTTAATTGAACTAATTGAGTTGGACTCAAGTTGATTCATGTGTTCAATGAGTCTAATTTAGATTATGACTCATTGAATCAATTTAATTAAATGAATTAGATCCATTATATTAAATTGACTTGAATCAAATGGTTGGATTTGATCAACCATGGGAGTTATAATGTCAAGTTTGACTTGACTTGAGAGGAAGAGGAAAAGTCAAGTTTGACTTGACTATATGCCACCTCATTTGTGAGTTGACATTAAGTGGCCAATAATGGTATTACACATCATCATGTTTAGCACATGTGTGTGCCACCTCATGGAGGTTACAAATCTCCTCTTTAATGACCACATTAAATGAGAATGGAGGTTACAACTCCAATAGTGGCCAGCCACTTATGGTTGAATGGATGGATTAATTTTCATTCAAGCAAAGTAATTCTCATCTTCTTCCTTGCTCTCATTCTCCTCTCCCTCTCCTCCTCCTTGGCCGAACAACCTAAGGTGCTAGCACACCTTTGTTTGGTCTTCTCCACCTAGTTTGTTCGTGTGGATACGCATAGAGGATCGTACACTTGACGATCTCGAGAGCCGACGAACCTTTGGACGAGCGGGATTGCGAAGGGCATCGCATCAAGGGTAAATATCTTAACATGTAAATCTAGTGTAGATCTAGGGGTTAGAAACTCGTACTCGAAATTTTACGAAATTATCTTACTTCGCACGGATCTGGTGGCATGGGAATCGGGATTTCCGCAACGCGAAAAAGCGATTTTTGCGGCCCGAAATTCCAACAAATTACAACTTCTTTTGATTTTAATGAAGTAGATAGCGAAAATTTCGATATCTTAAAGTGATGGTCACAGAAGGTTCAAATTCCCGTCCTCTCCGTGATTGCTAAAGAAATTTTAGCTTGTCTAGTGTCAACTGTTGCAGTGAAGTAAACGTTCAGTGTCGGCGGCAACATATTAGATGAACGACGATCAACTTTGTCTCCCGACTTATTGGAAGCCCAAGCATTATTGGACGATTGGATCAGAGCGGAGAAAAGAAATCCATGGAATGCAACTTTCAGATGACGAACTTGAAGATTTTGATACTGAAGGAACAAATACGACATGAATGAGAAATGAAAATGAGTGAAAATCTAAAAGAATAAAAATGTAAAAGAACTACGTGGGCTTTGATTCCCCTAAGGGGATACGTAGGCAACTTAAATAAGTGCAAACCTTTTTTTCCAATAAATTTTAATTTGTAATTTATAATTTGTAATGTTTAATTTATAATTTATAATTTATAATTTATAATTTATAATTTTTTTAATATAATAATCTTGAACCGTGATGAACCATGAATCGAATCGTGAATCGACGGTTGCAAACCGTGAACTGTAATCGTCTTGGACGATTAAGGTTAAGGGTCAACCTGCTTGGAACCGTCGAACCGTCGGTTCCGAATCGTAGTCAGGTCTATCTAGATCCTTTGTTTTGCAAATTCGATTCATCTTCTCACCTAAGTTATAATTTGGGATCGAGATAGGTGGCCGGAGGTGGGCAAAATGTATGACGCTGAGTAGGTGACGGTCCGCCCACCATTGACGGCCTCTGGCAGTCTATCTTGACCCTAAATTATAATTTGAATGAGAATATAAATCCAGAGGAAATTGCAGTTAAATTTGATCGGATTTTAGCTGTCCGACGTGCAAATTTCTACGAGGGAACTAAGATCCATACAAATTATGAAAGGGACAGTGGCAGACCGGGATTGCGGAGAGGTCTCCGTTGATTTTCTACGTCAATCACTAATCACTGGAAGCCTCTCTATAGTTCTTCCGTCCTTAGCTGGTGTGATAAACAGACAGGAATCGAGATCGAGATTGAGATCGTCTTGCAAAACCAAGGATGTCTTCTCCCGCTGAGTATGAACAATAACTTCGGCATAAGCCCTAATTTCTCTCGTTCCTACAACAGATGTGTTCGTCAATTTTTGCTGTTTGGATTTATATCTTTTGCTTTAAGTTCATCTTTGAATTAAAATTGGTGATAGGTTAGGTTTTGATTGCTGTCTGTTTTTCTGAAGTTTCTCACTCTGATTCTTATATTTGATTTTGGTTCATATGCTGCTGGATCTGTTTGATTGCACTGTCTTTAGTAAGACTTTCATAGAATTCCGAAGTTGACCTGCTCCTTCGTTTTTTCTAATATGATTTACTTCAAGTGTAGGGTATGTTATCTCAAATATTGCGTTTTGTTTTTTCTCTTAGTAATTTAGATAAAGTGTTTTTCTTTTCAGAAGAAGCTCGCACCATAATTTTCCTTTAGCTTTTAGCTGGTCCAAAGATCTGGTGATGTTTGTGTTCATATGGTGTGGAGCATTAGGGGCAAGCAACCTGTATTTCATGTAACTATACTCTTCAACATCCTAGGATAAGTGTAGATCCTAGACAATTGGGTTGGTGTTTCTCTCAATTAATGAAATCAGTCTAACAAGTTTAGGGATAAAGAATAGAGAAGGTCAAGACCTTATGTGCAAAACTGAATCGAAAAACAACTTGAGAATAGAGCTAGAGATGGTTAAGATCTTATGCCCAAAACTGAATAAACGGCAGAAACTAAAAAAGAAAAATATTGCCGTGGAGAGTATCGGAAATTATTGTAGATGAAGCACTTGAAGTTGTAATTGATGTTCTAGTCGAAGTGCCTTTGCTTGGATTTATAGACTTGAAATGGATGGCGTTAGCTTGTAGTCTAGGAGGAGGATCTGTTAGGAGAATCCATGATTAGGACTTTAGGATAGAGTTGGGAGATAGACAGTCTCCTTGATGGAGGTCATGGTGGCTGATATGGTGATAAAGAGGGCCCTATCAAAGATAGCTCAAAGTCAGGAAAAGCGGCTGATGTGGATGTCAAAGTTAAAATAGTCAAAGGCCAGGACCACAGATTAGACGAAGTTGGCCGAACGGGCCTCCAATGCCGGTCGGATGTGACTGTTCGAACGACCATCTTTCGAAAACTTGTAGCTGGGAGTAAGAGACAAATAGTAAACTACCTGGTCTACTGTCCCTGCCGATCAGATGACATATCCGGTCGGACAAAAGGTAACCCTTCGACAAAAGAAAAGCCAAGTGAAGGCCAGGCCGATAGCCTCGTTCGAAACGACCAAGTGGGCAACACCCCCGCCAAAGATCCCGATCGGCCTATAGTGGGACCCACACACATATTTCACCATACTTTTTTGGAAATTTGTGTCGTTGACAACAGAAATTGCCCAGCAAGCAAAAAGTACTTTAGAAGCTTCTAGCCTATCACATTAGAGATTTGTGTGCTCACTTAAGGAAAGGTGTCAGGGATATTTTTTGACTTATCTTTTTCTAAGTTGCTTTGGAAAACGTGCATACGCTTTGAGATGCGTGCACAGATGCTATATTGACACTATAAAAGGGGGTCTCCATTCACAGGTGGATGTAAGCGATGCTTCATTGTTCTACATACTTTTCATTACTGTTCACTGCTACTATTCCATTCTACCAAGCCGGATACTGACTTGAGCATCGGAGGGCCAACGCCGGGGACCCCTTCCCGGCCCGACACTAATGCTCCCGGTTTTGCAGGACAATAAGGAGTCTACTTCCGGTCAGCATCAAAGCCAACACGAAATCTTCTTCCAGTCAACACCAGACGTGCATTCTCAACCTGCCTCTTCTCAGCGTTCGAACAGGATCATATTTGGCCATCTGTGGATACTTCGCCTGATCTGGAACATGAAGATGGAAGACGCTAGATGACTCACCACCGTGATGCTAATCCAAGAAGAGTTGGAGATACTAATTATTGTTCGAGTTGCAAAGATGTTGCAGCAGCAATAGGAGATAGCAGTTGATTGCCAAGCGCCGAATGGCCTAGCTGCATCGGCGATAGGTCAACCAGTTGACCAAAGAGACTGAGCGGACGACCCTGGCTGTAAGCCGAACTACTAGCACGCAACCAAACGCACCGATCCCATACCACAGGGTGTTCTTCCGCACACCCTCAGAAGAGCACGACCGAGCTGAAAGGACGTGAGGATCATCTTTCGAGAATAAGCCTGTCTGGGACACACGGCCGGACACGCGGAAAGGCAAAACACCCTGACTCGACGACTCTCCCGAGCGGATGAACAAATAGTTCTCCCAAGAGATCCTGGATGATCAACTGCCATCCCACTAACCTCTGATGATCGGAGAGTATATAGGGTCAATTGATCCCGAAGATCATCTCATTAAATTCGACAACATGGCCACACTCTACTAGTACACCGACGGAGTCAAGTGTTGAGTATTCCTTACCATGCTCTCCGGATCGACGCAGAGGTGGTTCAAGCGCTTAGCAATCGGCTCAATCTGCAACTTCAAAGACTTCCGAACGACTTTTCTCTAGCATTTTGCTAGTAGCCGCTATTATCAGAAGACAAGTGTAAACCTGTTCGCGATTAAGCAAGGGTCCAAGGAAGCACTGCGGGCCTACATCAAAAGATTCAATCTAGTGGCCATTGACGTCCCATCAGCCACTCAGGAAATCTTAGTAAGCGCCTTTTCCCAAGGACTTACACATAACGATTTCTTCGCACACTCATCAGGAAGCCTGTGAGAGACTTCGACCATCTGCTCGAGAGGGCCACGAAGTACATCAACGTCGAAGAGGCCCAGTCAGCCTGAAAAAAAGAAGTGATCCCCAAGTCGGCGTCTATCCCAGAGCGTTGAACGACCCACACCCATCAGCCGCCAAAAGGGTCTGAGTGGGCAAAATCCAGCAACATCTGGCCCGATCCCATGCGGTCCAGTATGTAGAAGCTGAGCGGGCAAAAGTCACTGAGCCCTGATAGTAGATGTTGTTATTATGCTCTTATCACCACTTAACAACCCACAATATGAGGGATTGCTACCACCTTAACCCTGTTAGGATGTATACTAAAAACCTAGCTTTTTGTATGAATATTTATTTTGAAATGAGAATCACATTGGTCAAATGTCTGCATCTAGTTAAATGCAGTTGTCCATTTAATTTATATTGTAGATAACATGGTGTGTGGTGTCACACAGAAGATAATGTTATCAGTTCCTTATAAATTATAAATATTAGCTCACAACCAAGATCGATTGGGACAAACTATTGGAATGGTTATAGTGTGTTTTGGTATTAGTTTATCTTGACTATAAAATTACACTAGTACACTATGTGTGTATTGAGTAGGACCATTTGAGGTTGTTCCTTTTATACTGACTGCATAAAAGAACAAAACCTCTATTATTATGGATGTGCATACTCTTAATTCCGATATAATAACAAACACATATACTTAGTATTTATTTCTTTAATTTATTAAAGGGTGAGATTTATTCAGTTAAATCAATAGGTCCGATAAGTTGAAAAATAATATTATTTATATGGTGTGCTATTGATTATAAAAGGAAACTGTATCCTAGTGATTTAGGTTGATGATGTCCCCTTGAGGAGCTCATAAGGATTATCATGTAAACCCTGAAGGTGGACTTAGTTCGACATGATAATAAGGTTGAGTGGTACTACTCTTGGAGCTAGATGTTAATTAAGTGAGTTGTCAGTAACCTATTTAATTAACAGACATACGATATCTTAAACACAGGGAGACTAACGCACTCATGATAAGAAGGAGCCTATATTATAATATGGGATTGGTGCGGTAATTCAATAATAACTCTTTAGTGGTATGAGTTATTATTGATAAACTTGAGTTGGGTGTTCGGGTCGAACACAGGAAGCTCAAGTCCATCAGGAGGCCAAAACCAATTCCTCCTCTCGGTCCCTGTTGTAGCTTCTATAAAGCCTCGCATTCACCCATTTTGGTTTTGCTTCCTACCCAAGAAAGGGGCTGACCACATCCTTACTTGGTGCCCAAGCAAGGGGCTGGCCAAGCCTTGCTTCCTACCCAAGAAAGGGGTCGACCAAGCCTTGCTTGGTGCCCAAGCAAGGGGCCGACCAAACCAAAAGGAAAAGAAAAGAAAAGAAAAAGAAAAAGAAAAGAAAAAAAATGGGAGATTTTTTTTTCAACAGAATTAGAGATTTTTCTAAAAAAAAATACTTTGATTCTTTCTTAGAAATTTTCTAAAAAGAATTATATTAATTCTTTCCTAAGAAATTTTTCTAAAAGGAATTATGTTAATTCTTTCCTAGAGATTTTTCTAAAAAGAATTATGTTGATTCTTTTTTAGAAATTTTTTAAAAAGAATTATATTAATTCTTTCTTAAGAAATTTTTCTAAAAAGAATTATGTTAATTCTTTCCTAAAGATTTTTCTAAAAAGAATTATGTTGATTCTTTTTTAGTAGTTTTCTAAAAAGAATTATACTAATTCTTTCTTAAGAATTTTTTCTAAAAAGAATTATGTTAATTCTTTTCTAGAGATTTTTTTTAAACAAAAATCTATTACTTTTTCTACTTTTTTATCTGGGGCAAAGGGTTATAAAAGGAGAGGAGGTTGTGCCACAACAAAACAACAATTCAATTAAGAATTGATAAGTTTCTCTCCACAACTAAAAACCCTCTCCTTTCCCTCAAGGCCGGCGCCTCATTCTTTCTTTTCTTTCCTCTAGGGCCGACGCCCCACTTCTTTTCTTCTTCCCTTTTCTTCCTTCTAGGGCCGGGGTCCTATCTTCTCTTGGTGGCCGGAGCTTGGAAGAAAAGAAAATGAAGAGACGAAGCACCTTGGTGGCCGACGGTTTAGAGGAGAAGAAGAAGAAGGAGGCGTTCTTTTCTTTACATCTTTTGCTGGTAGGCGGCTTGGAAACAAAAAGGGTTCGGGTGTGTTTTTGTCTTGGTAGATCGTCACCCACACAACGTCCAAGAAGAGGAGAGAAATACGGCAGAAGATCAAGAGGTCTTTGTCTATGAAGAAAGGTACAACTAGTTATTTATTCCGTAGTACAACTAGTTTTGTTTTCTTTGTATGGATCCTGAAATACCAACACAAGAGGCTAGCGATTTCGTGTTTTCATTTTTGTGCTTCGATTTGTATTTCGATCTTGTGCTTTGATTGAGGTCTCTATAGTTAAACCTAAGGTTACTGTGAGAAGTTTAAATATTCAATTTCTTTGAAAGGCTTTGTCTAGGAAGTGGTGGATGATCCCATAACCAAGAAGGCCTAGTGCCTCGCCTACGACCGGGAAGCCGATCCTTGAAATAAATATTTAATCAACTTCTGTAATATGGTTTAACTTCAGAAGAACACACGGGTTGAACTTGGAGTAAAAATGTTAAGTTTCGTTTCCAATCCAGGTTTAACTTTGAAGAACGAACTTGGAGTAAAAATGTTAAGTTTCGTTTCCAATCCAAGTTTAGCTTTTGAAGAGCACATGAGTTGTTAGGAAAAGTTCTGTGCTTGTACAATTTTTTTTTTCACAGGGGAAATAGAACGGTATTCCAAGTAGCACCTAGCAAACCTAAAACCACACCTAACTCTCTGAGCATTCCGCTGCCGATCATCATCTCCTGAACGCTACCATCACCGCCGATCAGGCGGACAACATGATGAGGGTAGAACGACTTCCAAGTAGTACAGACCGCAACCCCAACAAAGAGATAATCAGAGGCCTGCCCGAGCGTTAACTGAGCGGTCATGCCCGTCAGCCCGAGAAGAAGAGAATTGTAGCAATGCCACTCAAGGCGCCACTAGCATGATTGCGGGAGGCCCGACCGACGGTGATTCCAACCGGGCTAGGAAATCAAATGCCGGGCGGTTGGAAATCCATGCAGTCAGGTGCAGCAAGGAAAAAGCATAGAGACCATAAATCAGTTTTGGTCCCTAAGATTTGGAGGAGGTAGAAGTTCCTCACGATGACGCCTTGATCATCAGGACGGTAATTGCTAACTATAACATTCACCGCACCTTTATTGATACGGCAGTTTGGTGAATATTATATTCAAGAAGGTGTTTGATCAGTTTCATATCGATCGGAGCGAACTTCAACATATGAGGACTCTACTGTATGGCTTCACGGGTAATGAAGTGTTGCCGATCGGCCAGACTCGGCTGTCTATATCACTTGGAGAAGAGCCACTTGTGACGACGAGGACGATAAATTTCATTGTAGTGGATGCTTTGTCCGCTTATAATGTTATATTACGCTGACCAGCATTGAACGAGTTCTAAGCCGTCGTCTCCACTTTTTGCCAAAAGATCAAGTTTCCTTCCTATGGATAACTTGGTCGGTGAAGTTAAGGGCGACCAGCTTGCAGCTCGTCGTTGCTACGTGGAAATGGTGAAGACTAAGTTGCAAGCCGTTCGGAAGGTCCAACGACTGGAGGTCAATTCAATTCTAGAGGAGCCTCCTGTATTGGTCTATGAAGAAATAGAGGAGGTTCAAGTGCACCCCACCTGACCGGAGGCCACTACTTTTATTGCGGCCGATCTGAGCACAAAAAAGAAGGCCGAACTAGTTGTCCGTCTAAGGTAAAATCATGATATGTTCGCGTAGGCAACTCATGAGCTCCCGGGCATCTTGCCAACAATAGCACTACATGAATTGCATGTCCGATCGGATGTTAGGCCAGTCAAGCAGAAGAAAAGAGATTTCAGCTCGGAACAAAATCAGATTATCTGAGCAGAGGTTGAAAAGTTGCTGGAGGTGGGGCACATTTGAGAAGTACAATTCCTAAGTTGATTTGCCAATGTGGTGTTGATCTCCAAGCCGGGTAACAAATGACGGGTCTACATCAACTTCAGAGATCTAAACAAGGCATGCCTAAGGACTGCTACCCTCTACTGCTCATCGATCAGATGGTTGACTCTACGGTAGGCTGCAAGCTGATCTGCATACTGGAAGCGTATCAGGGCTACCATCAGGTTCCTTTCACTAAGGAAGATTAAGAAATGGCCAACTTCATCACGGCAGACGGAACCTTTTACTACAACGTCATGCCATTTAGGCTGAAGAACGCCAGATTCACCTATCAAAGATTGATGAACAAGGTATTTCGGTGGCAGATCGATAGAAATATGAAGGTATATGTTGACGACATATTGATAAAATCCCTCCGAGTTGCTGATCTATGTGTAGATATAGACATGTCGAACCTTGAGAAAGTACAGAGTCAAGCTCAACCCTAGAAAGTACTTGTTAGGAGTAAGGAGTGGACGATTCCTCAGTTATATTGTAACTGAGCGGGGAACCAAAGCAAATCCTAATAAAGTGAAGGCACTCCAAGACATGCCCCCTTTGCGTAATTTGAAGGAAGCTCAACGACTGATCGGACAAATTACAGTCTGCCAAGATTAATCTCCAAGTCTTCTGATCGAAGCCAGCCATTCTTTAAAATTCTACTCCGAGCTACCAAGTTGTAATGGGACGCTGAATGCGATAAAGCGCTGGAGGAACTCAAGAATCATTTAACTTCTTTACCTGTATTGGCAAAACCCATCACTGACGAGTCGCTTTGGATGTACTTGTCTTTTATAGAGCGAGCGGTCAGATCGGCGTTGGTACGACAGAACAACACTGAACAACAATTGTTATATTTCTTGAGTCATTTATTGAAAGATGTCGAATGCTGCTACACCTGTCTTGAGAAGTTGACGTACAAGCTGGTCCTGGCCGCTCGGTTACACCCTTATTTTCTTACATCATATAATTGTCTTAACTAACAGTACACTAGGGAGAGTACTCCTCAATCCGGAGGCGTCCGAGCGGCTAATAATGTGGACTACGGAGTTGAGTGAATTTGATATACAGTACCAGTCCAGATCAGTGATTAAGGCGTAAGCCTTAACCGATTTTGTGACTAAAATATAGAACGCCGAGCTAGAGGCAACTTGAAAAATATATGTGGATAGGTCGTCCACTCAGTAGGGCAGCGGTGTGGGCATACTTTTGATATCACCACGTGAATACAGAATGCAAATGCCTGTTCAACTGGACTACTAGGTTATAAATAATGAAGCAAAATGTGAAACTTTTATCGCCGGTCTGCAGGCAGTTCAGCATGTGGAAGCCTTAAGGGTCCTTATCCACTCAGATTCCTAATTGGCAGCTCAATAGTTTTCAGGTACTTTCGAAATAAATAATGTCAGACTGAAATTATATGTCGAGACTTTCGAAAAATTAAAGACAGGATTCCAAGAGGTGATCGTGTAAAAGATCCCTCAGGTGGACAATCAATATGTGAATGAGCTGACCAAGCTAACAAGTTCTTTAAGCCTCGTAGTGTTGGATAAGCCAATCAAGCAGGTGATGTTGGTGGCTCATATCGAGAGACCGGCTGAAATAGGAGCACAAAGTGATTAGAGTACCCCTTTGATTGATTTTCTCCGATCGGGCAATGCGTCAGCTAATCGAGAGCAGGCTCGATTAATAAAAAAGAAAGCTGGGTGGTTCACATTAATAGGAGACCACTTATACAAGAGAGCTTTCTCGAGGCCTTTGCTCAAATGCATCATGATAGGCTTCTCAGACGGGATCACATCAGATTAGAAGATGAGCAGTACATCTTGCAAGAAGTACACTAGGGTTCTTGTGGCAGTTATCCGGGCGGCCGTTCGCTCGGAAAATCTTATTAGCTGGATATTTTTTGCCCACTTTGCAAGTAGATGCCGCTCGGATAGTGGTGGCTTGCCTATCATGTCAGAGATAACAAAAGATATCGCATGACCTACAGAAGAGCTAAAGGCATCCATTAACTCTTGTTCATTCGACATGAATATTGTTGGACCTCTCCCCATGGCGTTCGATTAGAGGAACTTTCTTCTCGTAGCCGTGGAATACTCTAAATGCGTGGAAGCCGAATCACTGACCAAGATAATTGAGCAGATGGTTAGCAAATTCTTACGGCAAAATATTGTGTGTCGGTTCATCGTTTCTCACAAACTTGTCTCTTACGCTTCCAGACTCTCACGTAGGCTAACTAAGTTATAAGCGAGCAAGACCCTCGTGCTTAGTATTCCAGACTCTCAAGCTGCTCGGTCTGATTATAAGTGAGCATGCTTTCACGCTTCCAGACTCTCGTGTCGGCTGGCCAAGTTATAAGAGAGCAAGACCCTTGTGCTAAGTGTTCCAGACTCTCGAGCCGCTCGGTCGGGTTATAATTGAGTATTCTCTCACGCTTCTAGATTCTCGCGCCAGTTGGTTGAATTATAAGGGAGCAAGACTCTGGCGCTAAGTGTTCTAGACTCTCGAGCCGCTTGGTCGAGTTATAAGTGAGCATGCTCTCACGCTTCCAGAATCTCATGCCGGCTAGCCGAATTTTAAGCGAGCAAGGCCCTTGCACTAAGTGTCCCAGACTCTTGCATCATTCAAGTGAGTTATAAATGAGCATTCTCTCATGCTTTTAGACTCTTGAGCCATTCGACCAAGTTATAAGCGAGTAAAGCCCTTGCACCTAAGTGTCCCAGACTCTCACACCATCTAGGCGAGTTATAAGTGAGCATGCTCTGACGCATCCAGACTCTTGAGCCGTTTTGCCAAGTTATAAGTGAGCAAAGCCCTCACGCCCAAGTGTCCTAGATTCTCACATCGTTTGGGTGAGTTATAAGTGAGCAAAGCCCTCGTGCTTATGTGCCCAGACTTTCACATCGTTCGGGCGAGTTATAAGCGAGCAAGGCCCTCGCGCTAAGTGTCCCAGACTCTCGAGCCGCTCGACCAAGTTATAAGTGAGGATGCTCTCACGCTTTCAGACTCTCGCTCCAGTTGGCCGAGTTATAAGCGAGCAAGACCGTTGCGCTAAGTGTCCCAGACTCTCGCACTGTTTGAGCGAGTTATAAGTGAGCATGCTCTCATGCTTCTAGACTCTTAAGCCATTCAACCAAGTTATAAGCGAGCAAAGCCCTCGCTCCTAAGTATCCTAGACTCTCGCACCGTTTTGAAGAGCTATAAGTGAGTAAACTCTCACGCTTCCAAACTCTTGAGCCATTCAACCAAGTTATAAACAAGCAAAGCCCTCGCACCTAAGTGTCCTAGACTCTCGCACCGTTCGGACGAGTTATAAGTGTGCAAGCTCTCACGCCTCCAGACTCATGGGCCATTTGACCAAGTTATAAGTGAGCAAAGCCCTCACACCTAAGTGTCCCATACTCTCGAACCGTTTGGACGAGTTATAAGCGAGCAAGGCCCTCAGCTAAGTGTTACAGATTCTTGCACCGTTCGGTCGAGTTATAAGTGAGCATGCTCTCACATTTCTAGTCTCTTGAGCTGTTCGGCCAAGTTATAAGTGAGCAAAGCCCTCGTACCAAATATCCTAGAATATCGAGTCGTTCGGTAGAGTTGCGAGCAAACTTAGCTCTCGAGCTTCGTATTGCTCTCACGTTAAGTAAATCGAAGAAACCAAGTCTCGAAGACGAAAAGTAAAGGTTAGCATGAACAAGAATTCTAAAATGTAGAACGGACGTGCATCAAGTTAAACTTAGTGAATTTTTATAAGAAATACTTGGTTGCTACAAAAAGTTGTGGACAAGGTTAAGAGAAATCTACGCCAGATCGACAATTACATCATTTGGGAGCGAATCTACGATTTTCTCCCTCTTGATGAACTGGGTCGAGACCTCGGTGGAAAGATAGCCGCTCACCTCTAGCTGCTGAAGGGTCCCATCAATGTCGTAGCCAAACAGGTGGAGAGTCCGATTGGTCAACATCTGGTTAAAAGCCTCCGAGCGAAGGTACTTGACTCTAAAAGCCTCAAGCCGACAGAGCTCCTCTTCCTTGAACTTAGAAAATTGGGCTTGGGAGGCCTCCAACGCAGCTTTTGATGCTAGTAGCTCGCCGAGCTAGAGTTCGTGGACCGCTTGCTCGATCGTACGGCAAACCTGTTCTGCAGCCAGTGTGGCTTCTGCTTCCTTAAGATTTTTCGGCAGGACCTGAGCTTCTTTGTTCTTTATATCTAAGTCCTCAATGGCTCTGAGATTCCTGACATTCACAGAGTTAATCTTGATTTCAAAGTTATGAGCCTGCTTGATCAACTGGTCGAGCTGGAGGGCTTGATCATAATTTTTGTTTTTCTCCACGGTTAGCGCCCGCTCTGACCTTAAGAGCTACTCGGAGGTCGTGTCTAAGTCTTTCTTTAGCTGGGTCACTTAAGCAGTTAGTCAATCGACTAAGGCCTGCAAGGCGCTTGTCTCCCCCGACCGAGATCTGTAGCTGTTTGTTTTCATGTTCGAGGAAGGCTAGTCTTTGGCACATGACCAGACTTTCTACCCAGAATTGCAAGCAAAAAAAAAGTCAGTTATGATCGACCGGGAAAATGAATAAGAAAACTCCAGATAAGCTTACCCAGTTGATTTCTGGCTGAAGCTGTCAGCGAGGTTACCAGGTGGAATAGTGGCCGCCCTGGCCCTAGCATCCGCTCAGGTCTGGGCCAAGGGACCCTATATCTGGATCTTATGTTCGGGGGAGCGCGGCTCGGCGTCGTCCGGATGGTGCTAGTCATTGGTAGGTAATTTGATGATGACCGTGATATGTCTACGGCCGCTCGGGTCCGAGGGTTTTGAAGTCGCTCTACCCTTGGACTTGGATAGGGGAGTGGAATGGATAACAAATGTAAGGGTCGCTGGGTCAGCCGGTGGAGGCATCAAGTAGGAGATTGGCTATGCTATGGTTGCCCCGACCGGCAGCTTGGATAGGGAAGGAGTCCAATCGGATGACGGAGGAGTTGGCAGGCCGATCGTCCTTTCAGGGATAGTGGATGAGGAGGTCTCCCCCCTCTTCGATGGAGGCCGAGGAGCTGACGCGGCCACAGAGGTCTGCGGAACAGAGGCCTCCGAGCGAGAGGAAGCCTTTGTCGGAGGCCTTTTCTGACGTTGGCACTAGATCAGTGGCTTGCCAGATGTTGCTAATTTTGACGGAACCGCTATTAGCATTATAGAGGAGCACTCGAGAAGCATCTCGCCAGTGTTAGCCGTGACATCACTAGTTGCTGCCCGACTTGCTTTTGCTTCGCCGGTTAGTTGTTCAGATGGCCTGACTAGCAACATCCCTAGCTTTCCAGCTCGGCTGCCCTTGGGCGTTGATTTTCACATGAGTTAGTTTGCCCTTGCCGCTGAGCATCGCCTTGAACAGGACTTGGACTGCGAAAAAGAAAAAGAAATCAGTTAGATTAAAAAATGACAAAAGGAAAAATGACTTCCCAAAGGAGTCGGGCAACCGAGCTCGGATTGGACTCAGCTTGGATGTATACAAGATGCCTTCCAGTAGCAACTTGTGTATATGGTATTTCTAACTAGCTAGGTGCACGATTGTTTGAAGGTAGGTCGGCTCCCATTGGTACTTTCCTAGCGCAGGGGATTTCAACAACTCCATTTTCTAGGCTAGGAAGTTGGACGTAGAAGTAGTGAGACTTCCAACTCTTATTGGATGTGGGCATCTTTTCAAAATAGATGGCGCCCACTCGAGCTTGAAAGGGAAAGACGCCTAGCTTAGATACTTTTGGGTAATAAAAATAATGAAAAATGCGAGGCAAAAGAGGAATTTTGTATACACGGAATAATACCACAATGCCACATAGTAGCCTAAAGGAATTAGGCACTAACTGCGATAAAAGGATGTGAAAATGTCTACAGACTTCAGAAATAAAAGGATGGATGGGAAAGTGCAGGCCGACATATAATTGGTCCTTAAAGAACGAGAGGAAACCATCAGGAGGAGTATGGGGACGACCATAGGCAGAAGGGATTATGACCTAGTGATCGTCGGGGATTGGTAGGTCATCTTCATTTGGTCCACCTCGTCACCATTGAAGTCAGACTTGGTGGAGGTGTACCACAACTCGGGGATAGCCTGAGGTGGAGAAGGAGAACGTGCCATGAAAAGGGAGATGAAAAGAAAAGATCGAAAGGAGAAGGAAAGGACTTACTTAAAAAGAAAGGACGCTGGCGATGAGCAGAGAATAAGAAGCAAGAAGCGAAGAGGTAAATCGCGGTGAAGACGAAGACAATGCATAGAAAGAAGAAATAAAGGGTTTAAAAACCCTGCTGACGGCTGCCTTGAGCCGTCCAATCAAGGGTTTGAGAAAAACAAGGCTTAATCTAGGCTGTCGAATTTGAAAAATAGCTATCACATCAAATCCCAACAGTCGCCTGTCACATCACACATGCGACAGCAGAAGATTGCAACACGTGGCATTCAAATACAGATGACATTAATAAGAAATGGAAGCGTATGATTAAAAGGCGTGGTCAACATGCTAGCAGAGGATTTCAATGATTTCCAAGAAACTAGGGTGACGTTGGCAGCAATTAAAAGGCACTAAGATGAGTGGCCGCTCGGAAAGTAAGTCAGAAAAGGCTAAAGAAGCTAATAAACGGCTAAGTGTGGTTCACATTGGGTTTGAGCGGCATCAGTCTCATTATCTCCCGCTCGGGAAGTAAGTCAAAAAAGGCTAAAGAAGCTAATAAACGACTTAGTGTGGTTCACATTGGGTCCAAACGACGTCAATATCGGAGTCTCCCAATCGGGAATTGTCCAGTCAGTCAGACTTGCAACCTCCTTCGATTAGACTTGAGAGGAAGACTTGTGATATAGTGATGAAGAGGGGGCCCTACCAAAGATGGGTCAAAGCAGAGAAGAGCGGCTGACGTGGAAGTCAAAGTCAAAATAGTCAAAGGCCCAGGACCACAGATCAGGTGAAGTTGACCGAATGGGCTTACAATGTCGGTCGGACGTGACCGTCCCAATGACCATCCTCTGAAAACTTGCAATTGGGAGTAAGAGACAAATAGTAAATTGCCCGGTTCACCGTCCCTGCCGATCAGACAGCATGTCCGGTTGAACAAAAGGTAGCTCTCCGACAAAAGAAAAGCCAAGCGAAGGCCAGACCAATAGCCCTATTTGGAATGGCCGAGCGGGCGGCATCCCCACCAAGCGGATCTCGATCAGCCTATAGTGGGACCCACATACATATCTCATCGTACTCTTTTGGAAGTTTGTGCCATCGACAACAGAGAATGTCTAACAAACAAACAATACTTTAGAAGCTTATAGTCTGTCACATCATAGATTTACGTGAGGAAAGGTATTAGGGACACTTTTTGACTTGTCTTTTCCTATGACGCTTTGGAAAACATGTATATGCTTTGAGATGCGTGTGCAGATGCTATAGTGACACTATAAAAGGGGGTCTCCATTCACAGGCAAAGGTATGCGATGCTTCATTGTTCTACATACTCTTCACTATTGTTCACTGCTACTATTCCATTCTACCAAGCCGGATACTGACTTGAGCATAGGAAGTCCAACTTCGGGGAATCTTTCCTAACTCGGCATTAACACTCCCGGTTTTATAGGATAACAAGGAGTCTTTTTCTAGTCCGCATTAGTGCCATCGCGATGTCTTCTTTTAGTCAACACCAAAGCCGCATTCCCATCCTGCTATCTTCTCAATTTTCGGACAGGATCAATGACAATTTGCAAGTGAGCCATCATCCAAGGCATTTGTTAAGATGGTAAACTAATTTGTAACCGATCCTTGGGACTGGAATCCATCCAAGTGGGATTAATCCAAAAAGAGTGGATCATTGTGGGCTCATATATTCTTATAGCATAAGCTTCAAACATTTTTTGTCTTGTCATTTATCTTGCTCTATCTAAAAAATAAGTTTCTCTGACTGTGATCTCATGAAACTTGTAATTTCTCATGTACCTATTCTAGATATTTGAACACATCTATATACATTGGTTTGTTAATGTCACATAAGACCTAGAGTCCAAGGTAGCTACAATTTGTAGTTGACTCGGAGGGTGCATAGTTTATAATTGCAAGAAAATTCCAACTTTTTTCAAGTTTAACATGAAAAGGCACCAGATTGTATCATGCAAATTTGCACGGTCAAAGCATTTAATTGATCACATAATTTCTAATCCTTTGCCCTACTCACTAAGATCTACCACCTCAACCATAGAAAACCACCTTCCAAAATTTTTAATTTAAAATCATCCATCTATATATTTAAGCATGCCATTCTATTGTATATGAAAGCAAATATCATGACTTTTGAAATGAAATCTCAACATTGTCCTTGTGACAAATATTCTTAAGAAACATTGAGGTCATGGTACAATGCTCCGACTTCCAAGAAATATGTAATGAAATTACTTAGGTGATTCAAGACTTAGGAATCTTGTTTTAGAGAATAGGGGGAAACGAAGAAGATGGGTGAATATGGATTGTGGTCACATAGCCCTCATATTTTTTTCATGGTCCAGGAACAAAAAACAAACCATTTATAGGATCTCTTTTATACATTTATTTCTTTGACATGGCTTACAATAATAAGAGAACCTGATAAAGAATTGTTGGCTGCTGCAAATATATGCTTGCATAAGTCCCTATCCAAGAAAGAGAGGGCATTCTAACAGTGTTCCTGCTGAAGAAGAGTTTTATATTTGGGATTCACATAGCTTTACCCTTAACTGTCTAATGTTTTGAAAAACAAATTAGTTGAATGTTTTACCATGTCCTTTTCTACATCTTTAACTGTAACTTTTAATTTCTTTAAAGCAAAAAAGGAAGAATCTCATCAGGTTAACAGTAGAACTGGGTAAATCAAATCTAATGGATTGAATGGGCAAAATCATAAAGGTGGAAGCAAGGTTTAAAATCTTGACTTGTGCCGAGATTTCGATCCCCGACCAGAATGATATGATTTCGGTATCGTATGGTACTATGCTGATACGATTTAGGTATTTTTTTTATTTATATATAGTAATTATTAGATAAATATATTTATTGTGTATAATTTAAAAATAAGTTGTATATTAATTTTATTTAAACTCTCTATTATTAAACAACTTAATATTGTTAGAAAAAATAATTAAATATATATATTTTTTTAAAGAAAATTGATCTATCAGTAATTCGAATTAAATAATCATAATTATATAAATTAGTACAAAATACTATTTTATATATAATAATTATATAAATTAACTATTTATTTATTTAATTAATTAATAGTTTAAATAATATATATTTAAAATAGTAAAAAAAATAGAATATCAATTAAACATTAAAATAGTAAAAAAAATACAAAATAATTAAAAAATAAAAAAAAATTAAAAAAATATCAGAGTATAAATTTGATTTATTAAAATTTTTATAATTTTTTTAAAAAAATTTTAAACAATTTTTAATTTTTTTATAATTTTTAAATAAAATTTAAAACATTAAAAGTAATTTCAAAATATTATTTAATAAAATTTATTAATTTTTTAAAAAAATTTTAAATTTTTTTTATATTTTATTGGAATAATTTAATTAGGGTTAATGAAAGTCTCTTTCAAATATCAAGTAAGAATTGTTTGGTTTATTTAATTTGTAATATTAATTTTGCACTGCAACGCCTCCAAAGCCTGTGGACGCCTCTGACGGCGTCGGAGGCACTGACGATGCTTTTGACGGCATCGGAAGCGACGCGGGCAGGCCTGCGATGCCTCCGACGGCGCTGGAGGTGTCAAATGATGCTTCCAGCGGTGCCGGAATTGTCCCACGATGCTTCCGGCTAGGCCGGAAGCATCCCGCGATGCTTTCGGCGGGGTCGGAAGCATCCTGCGATGCTTTTAACTCTGCTAGAAATATTACATCACGACGCCTCCAGCGCCGGCAACGCTTCAGGTGCCCCACAATGCCTCCGAGGGCATTGGAAGCGTCCGACGACACATCCTTGTTGTTCAAGACGTGCACGCGTGACGTGCCGATTTTGCCTCCCTGACGGAATAGTAAAAACTGCCTGTGCCGGATGGCACAGAACAATATTTCATTCGCTAGGTGGAAGTGTAGGAGCTGGGATCACAGAGTTCCCTTGGTACTTCAGACTTGTAACTTACACTATAAAAGGTACAAGGTTCAGTTACTCAAACCCCTTAATTAAGGTCTAATTGCACTTTGCAGTGCATTCTCGCCAGATTTCAGAATTGAAGTACCCTGGAGCATTATTTTATTTTATTTTTGCCTAGTCAACCAAAAATTGATTTAATGCGGATTGGTTTTCATGAACCAAACTTAAGTAAAACTCTCTGATGCCTTGGCAAATGCTTGGATTTAAGCTGTGATTGATCGAAAAAAATATTAATCCAAATTTTTGTTAACTAAAAAATTGAGACAATTTCTTCTTTGCTGACCAGGTGTAGATGACTATTTTTTTTGACTCAGTGTTTTGTTCATGGGTCATCATCATCAAACTGTAAAAGTTCAATTCTTTGGCATTTAGTTAATGGATTTTATCCCTCCATTAAAATCTTTGCAAGACCACATTACAAATATCCAAATCAGTTACTTATTTTTAATTAAATTAATTAGAGTTATCTTTGATCTCCCTCTCCCTCTTATACTTTCAACTCTAATTGATTCAATCCTTCTAACTATAGAATCCATTCCATTGGTTTTCTTTGAACATCTAACATTTTCCTCTTATTTTATCTCAAAGAGCTATACTTAATTGCTCACACTATGCAATCTTGAAACTAAGGATTAATTACATATAATAGGCCTAATCAAGGAGTCCTTGTAATTAATCCAAAATGTAAACACGAAAATATTATGTTCTATTTATTGATACATAGCTGTGAGCATACATAAATATATCACCAATTGATGAACTATATGCTTTTGCAATAGGAATGCTGTATTCTGTAGGCTTATTTTCTGAGCGTTTTTCTGTTATTTATGCATGTTGGTCCATGGCCTTGTACTTGTTAACAAGTTCAAAGATATTTATTCTCAAATTCAAGATGCTTACTACAATTAGTCAACAGCAACTGAAATGGTTGAGTCTTGAACCTATTATCATGCATTTGATATATCATTTACTAAGTGCATCTCCTTCCAGATTCTACAAATCTCTTCCACCACTGAGCAAGTCTTATGGGACTCTCTGCTTTTTGACTACTGCAGCAGTCAAATTGGGTTTATTAGGCTATGGAAGTATTGCCTTGGAATATCATCCAGTATTTACTAAGTTTCAGGTAGATACTGCCCTTTTGCTCCTTTGCTAGGTACAATCAATTATATTTTTGGTTGTTGTTGGTTATATATCTATATATAACCAACATTTGATTGTGCATTATTTTGTGTGTATTATTCTTTTACCACCTCAACTAATAACTTTATATATCCCATCTTAACATTCTCATCCCCACTAAATTATTTTGTATGTATCATTCCTTTACCGCCTAAATAATTTAGTAGAGGAGAATCTTAAGATGGCATATATGAAGTTATTAGTAGAGAGAAAAGATGTTACTTCTCATAGGCAATTTGATTAGGAAAAAATATATATCAAAATCATGGTTTAAAATTTTGCCTCGAGCCAGGCGTTTCGATTTCAGATCAGAACGATATAATTTCAGTATCGTATCATGCCGTACCGATAGAATTTCGGTACTTTTTAAAAATTTTAAATATAAGTGTATATTAAGTTTTATTAGATAAGCACGTTATTGATGTTATATTTTGAAATCTTGAGCTCATATTTCACTATTTTCTCAATAATGCCTATCAAATTTTTATAATTTTGGAACAGTAAATACAGTCGGCATTTCAAACCATGATCAAAATTAGAAAAAATTGATTAAAAAGCTTTGCGTCTTGCTTCATCTTGGAAATTCCAATTTTTTTGGTCCTGTTTTTCTTTGTTGTTATTCACTAATTTATTTGGAATCCTTCCTTTTATTAATCGACTTGCTTATATCTTGGTTATAAAAATTGGCAGCAGCAGTCAGATTTCCAATTGGCTACACTTGGCAAGACCTACAACAAAAAGATTCATCCCTATGACTTCTGTAACACTGCTTCTGTTCCTGTTAGCTGACATATCATTGGGCACTAAATACCTGTAGTTAGTCCCTATGTCAATTACTGTGATCCTATCATTGGTTACCAACACCAATAATTAGTCCCTTCAACACTCTGACATATTCCTTTCCACTTGTAGATTGTGATCATGTTAGTTTAACAACTTCAAATGCTTGTTGTTCCCTTGTTCCAATTTACATATGAAACCTCTCGATCTGTTTTCATTTTCAGATATGGAGGCTTCTTACCAATTTTTTCTTCCTTGGTCCATTTTCATTCCACTTCGGCATACGGCTCATAATGATGTATGGTTGTTTCGATTTGAGTGAGGTTTCGTAAGTGTTTTTGTGATAGTTCATACAATTGTTGTCAAAATTGAAATGTAGAGCAAGATACGGTGTACAATTGGAGAGGGGTCCATTTGATAGGCGCGCAGCAGATTTTCTATGGATGATGTTGTTTGGAGCATTTATCCTACTGGTCAGTGCCTGTTTACCTAGTTTTTATTCAAATCATATTGGTTCTTTTTTGTGTACAGTTGTTGATTCTCAGTCTCTGTTCAATTCCTTCTGTTAGTTTCCAGTAGCAAGCATTAAAAGTTAATGAGTTCACATGGCTTTCTTCTAGGTTTTGTCTGCCATTCCTTTCTTTCGGTTTCGCTTTCTAGGGACGTCTATGGTCTTCATGCTTGTCTATGTTTGGAGCCGAGAATTTCGAACTGCACAGATCAATATATACGGTCTTGTCAGTTTAAGGGTAACATATGCAGCTTTGCTTGATTCCTTTATACAATCAGCAAATTGGAGTGTAATCTTAGTCATGTTTCTTCCAATGTGTAGGCATTTTATCTACCATGGGCATTGCTTATGTTAGATGTCATTTTTGATGATCCCCTTATGCCAGACCTGCTGGGAATTTTTGCTGGTCATGTGTATTACTTCTTAGCAGTGTTACATCCACTTTCTACTGGAAGAAATTTGCTCAAGACTCCGTTCTGGGTGTATCCTTTTATATTAACTAATCTTACACGAGTTATCTTTAATCGAGCCAAATTAGAGTTGGCAATGAGTATCTGATAATCGGGTATCACAGGTAAATTCGTTCAATTCGCGTTTGGGAATTGGGTTATATGCTTAATAATAGGTTCAGATCGTGTACCTGAATATTTTATACATTTAACTCAGGTACCTACGGGCAGATATACCAGTTTAATATCTAAAGTATGAATTTAAGCGATTAGGATAGTGAATACTTATCTAGATCTAGATCAGGTGTGTGCTAATGAAGAATTTCCATATAGGATCTCTTTTTGAGAATGCTCACACAAAGCACAGCACCCTCCTACCCATTGTAAACAATTTGATAAATGAGATTTCATGTCAAATTAGTGTGAACGTTGACCTAGATGATACCAATAGACTTAAACCATAAAAAATGTAAATATAATCTTTGTATCATTTAATTTTAGTTCATTTTGATATCAACTACTATTGACCAAGCTGGTTGGTGATACAAGATGGACAGAATATTTCGGTGTAATTGGTGGGATGAGACTTGACTTAGGTAGGGGATTCTACCAGTCGTCCTTCATGAATATCATACGGGTCATTTGATATTATTAGCGTGCTCGATCATGCTGATTGAGAAACATTATCACATAATTATTTTTGTTAATTTTCATTTAGTTCTTTATTTTCTGAAAACTTGGAAGCCCTGAACTCATTTATTGAAGAACTAACTGTCTGATTAAACTTGATTGATCAAGAATCTGAAATTTTACTGTTTTTTTTTTGCTTCAGTTTGAACCTTGACCATCTGATTTACAGACATAGATTAGTCGCTTCATTGGGTTTGGCAGCACTACCAAATTTTCGTGGCCAGCCAAACACGTCTAATAGCACTGCTAGCGGGGTCTTCCGAGGGAGGAGCTACAGGCTGAACAGATGAAATCACCCTTGTGTTTATCCTCTTTTCTGCACTTTCTATCAACCTGATCATATATTTTGGCGACAACTTTTATTGTGACTTTGCATCTTCGCGTGTAGAAGAAATGAATGAAAGGTGGAACACTTGTTAGGAGTATATGGAATATGAAAATTATCAAAAGATATATTATAGTTGTGTATTTATCAAAGGATACAGTAAAATAATGTGGAATATTCATTTTAATCCTCCTGTCAACCTTTTTTTTTCAGTCGTCATTTTTCAGATATCCGAAGTACATTTTGAATCATTTTGATTTAAAAATAATAGTAATGGTGATGGAGTCAATATTTTTCTTCCTCCTTCTCTTAGTTCGTGCATACCTCGCTGCTCTTCGTAACTCTCTGATTGCAGATATATTTTAGTGGCGAAATTGTCCCCCACTGAAATCTTACGTGTCTTCATGTCCCTGAGGTGACATCAAACATTTCCACCTATAAAACTGAAGTGAACGTGACTCTGCAGTAAAGACTTTTAGGGTTTCCAGTAATAATCTTCTTTCATAATGACGCAAGGAAGTGGGTCAAGTGTATCATCCTTTGTATCTGTAAAGGTATCACCTTAGAAATTCTCTGATTGTGAAAGTACAATGAGTTTTGTTAAAAA